>NW_012267269.1:7624964-7684928 GCF_000151885.1 Dipodomys ordii
GGGTCCATCTGTATCCCTATTTAAACGATTTGTTTTTCCCCTTCCCCTCCACAAATTATACCTACATCAAATACAGTGAAAGCAGGAGTTATACTGTGGGGGAGGGCCATACAATCCAACAAAGAAATAATCTTATAAATGTGTTAATAACAATCGCATGAAAGAAAAAAAATTGAATACATATCTTAGGGTTCATTTCCCTAACATCACCTTATCTGACCTTTTCTGCTTGTCTCAGACATATACTAGATATTGCAAATAAGGGAAACCATGGGACCTATGTTTCTTTGGGCCTGGCTTAGTTCACTTAATATAAGTTTTGAATCTAGGAAAAGTTTTACAACAAAACTTGAACTCTAAGAAGGAGGGCTCTACTTACTCCTAAACCTGCAGTATTGGGTATGGAGCTAACTAGATGTTTCTCTATCTAGAGTAGTTTATGTGAAATAATGTCTGAACAGTGTGAAAAATTTTTAGGGAAGCTGGCTGTCTCTGTTTCTGGGGATATTCCAAAATTTTTGATAAAAGGAATATTGACATGAGCTGGGCTTTGAAAAAAAGAAACTTAGAAAATCCCTGACTGCTTTTTGTTTGTATGTTTTTTACATAGCCTGTATCTTGGTACTTGCTTATCCTTGATAAGTATTTATGCCTGGATTTGTGTTGTTAAGATATGAAAATTGAGCCAGAATCCCAGGAATAAGATGAGATTGAGAAAAGAATGGAGATTTTTCTTAGTTAATGTATGTGGTAAGATTTGGATGTGTAACTAGAAATATAGTTGAGAAATTAGTTATTTTTTCTCTGTTTCTTTATTATGAAATAATTTGCTCAAAAGGAGTCATTGTTGACTTTTTTATTAGACATAACATGAAATTGGAGCACATTTCTTGACTAGTTTTTACACTATGAATAATGAAAACAGCAATAATAAAGCCATCAAGTTTGTGCATCCAATCATTCTTCCCATTTTTCAGTTTCCCTTGCTGTTAAATGAGGCTTCGTGATTAAATGATTGCTAATGAGATAGAAACTGAAGCAATATATGTAATTTTTGTGTTGTGGCCATAAAAGGAAAAGATATTTTCTTCTATTTTGGGGAAGGATGCTGACTTGATGATAGGACCACAGAACCATCCTTTACTATGAGATGGAAGGGGGGTGCTGAGGCTGAATATTGCTGTGCCTCTGACAGAATGAAGTGGCCATATTCCCCCTCAACCATGCATAGCTGGTCCCTTTTGTAATAGCAACTAATCTGACATCCTAACTTATTATACACCTGAGACTTAGCTTTTCAATACTCAATGTATTTGGGGGCCATTTCCCAGATCATTCAGTTCTAAGGCAGAAAAACCAGTTCCTAATATGAACGAAGATATGTGATGTCGTCACTGGTGAGCTGTAGACTGTTGTACCAGTGTCTCTAATTCTATTAGCTTTAGAGTGATTAATGACATAATTTTTTGCATGATACTTTTTTCAAATATTTCATAAAACATGTGTAACAGTTTTAGTTTATGTTGAATAGCACAAACTCAGTAAATATTTTTTTCTGAATAAAAACAAGCAAATCAAAGCTAATCACTCAAGTGACCATTGTAGATTAAAAAAAATCCCTGATAAGTGGCTTAACTAAATTTTATTCTCTTAAACATTCAAATAGTATTTCTGAATGTAATCAAATAATCACATTTATACTAGTAACTTTTGAAATTTATCACAGCTCTGATGGTTAGAGTATTTAATATCATATTCAAATATCTTAAAAAGGATGAAAAACTCAATGCTAGCTCATGTTTGCTATGCTTTTTAAAATTTATCTTTATTTTTTCAGAGTCTCTATATGTTGCTATGTGGCCTTGAACTATGAATGACCCTCTTGTCTTAATCTGCTAAGCAGCTAGGATTACAGGCATGTGCCACCATGACAAGATTGCAGAAGCTGATTTTTAAATTGAAGAATATAAATGATATATGTTTGATTTACATGTTCTTCAGTTTAATGACTTATACCTCATGGCTTTTCTGATACTTTGATCTGTCTTTTCTGATTGGTTTACCTTTTCAGGGCTTAAAAATTTCAAGTCAACCTAGAAGAAATTTATAATCTTGTCTTAGAAATTAGGACAATTCTTCAAACTTGTACATTATATTTTTTGCAATCCAAGCCTTATTTATTCCTTTATCCAATGATTGTATGATTATTGCATGACCATACCCATGGGCAATGGATACTAATTTTCCCCTTCCTAAATTGTATTTAAAATGTTCTATAGCTTCTGAAGTCTCTCAGCTCTCTCATGTCTCTTTCCAGTCCATTTACTGTTCCTAAAAGAAGAAAAGATCTCATATTAAAATGCCAAGAGATAATTTCTTAATATT
This sequence comes from Dipodomys ordii, assembly GCF_000151885.1. Taxonomy (NCBI): domain Eukaryota; kingdom Metazoa; phylum Chordata; class Mammalia; order Rodentia; family Heteromyidae; genus Dipodomys; species Dipodomys ordii. The sequence goes on from NW_012267269.1 coordinate 7,627,350, forward strand.
TAGCTATACAAATCGAGTATCTTGTATCAGAAATGCTTGCTTCAGTGTTGGGATTTATGTCCAGACTTGGGGAGATCTGCATGTATGAAATAAGGTATCTTATAGATGGGACCCAGCTTTAACTATCAAAGAACTAGATGTTTCATATACCACCTTATTATATACATAGCCTACAGGTAATAATACACAAAAATTTTGCATACCTATATTTTCACTGTAGCCCATCACAGGAAGTGAAGTGTGGACCTTTCTACTTATGAAAAAGTTTCAAACTTTGGAGCACTTCAGATTTGGCATTTTTGGATTAGGGGTATCTATATTTTGCTTTTGATTTTGCTAAATTCAGTTTATCAGTCTAATATGGTACATTTCTTCTCTCCTGACTGAAGTTTCAATCTACTCAATCATGAATCGAAAAATAAGATGAAATAGAGTTGTGGGGCTTGAAAAGTACCTGTACTCCATACATGTCTTTTTTTGTTTGTTTGTTTGTTTTGTTTTTATTCTGTGAGATTACTTGTCTCTTTTCTGTTTAAGCTGCATGGAGAATGCATTCTAAGATAAAAATTCATGATGATACTTTTAAGAGTCAAGCTAGTATGTGCCTATAAGGAGAAGGATGTTCAGAAGGCGATTGTGCTTTAGTGGGTTAAAAAAATCAATTATGCCTTCAAAGATCTGTGCACTGCTGTGAGCTAGGTTGTGTTCCAGGATTCTGATTTTCAGAAGAGAACACTTTATAAGCTCTGTGCTCATGGTGCTTACATGGCGGTGGGATAGATACCTAGGATAATTTTAGGTTATGTAAGTACTGTGAAGAAAAGAAAAGGTTTGGTTGTCTGGTGACTAATAGGTCTCATTTTCAGAAGGCAGATTTCTTTGAGGAAGTGACTACTGAGGGGAGATGGGGTTGCATGGTAGGATGAGTTATATGATAAAGCTCAAGGGAACAGGCTACCAGGAATTGACACACTGTTCTAGGCTGCAGAAATAGCTTGAGGTGGAAATGAATGTGGAAGGTTTTCAGAAGCACAAAGATAGCATTGTGTTTGGAGCTTAGTGGCTGATCAAAAGCAGTACTGGAGAAGCAGGGATTTGGATTTCAAATCAACTTCTATAGGGAACTTACTTTTTTTTTCCTAAGAAAATTATGACTGCTAGTGAGAGAACAGACTATATTTGGTAAGGATAGAGGCAGGAATGACAATTTTGATGTCTGGGTGACTTGTCATGAGAATTTTGAATGGTATAGGAGTCAGAGAATGCAAAGCTTAAATATGGATTATCCCTCTGTGAAACTCATGTTGAAATTTGATTACTACTATTGCAGAGTAGGGGATAGGTATTTAAAATGTGATTGAGGTGGGCTCCAATGGCTCAGGCCTATAATCCTAGCTACTCAGGAGGATCTAAGGATTGCAGTTCAGAGCCAGTCCGGGTAGGAAACGTCATGAGATTTATCTCTAAGTAACCACCAGAAAACCAGAAGTGGTGATGTGGCTCAATGTGGTGAGTGCTTGCATTGAGTAAAAAAGAGCTTAGGAACAAGTGATCTGAATTCAAGCTCCAAATCCATCACATACACACACACAGAGGAGGTGATTTAGTCATTAAGATTAAGATGTATTAATGCTCATCTCTCTGGAGTGTGTAGATTTCTCAGGTGTTACCACCAGGGACTTTTCTACTCTTGATATTCATACAAGAACATTGATCCTGAGCAAGTCCTTTATTCCCGTATGAATGTGTGGATTTTCTCTGGAGTAGTTGATTCTCACAAAAGTGAGGTTTTCTCCTCCCATGAGAATATTTCTTGTGGCAGTGGATGAAGTTTGTGAATGAGTCCATTCCCTCACAAGAATACACAGATTCTCCTGTGAATTGGCCTTTTCTCTCAGGAGTGGGTTTCATATGAATACAGAGATTCTTATTCAAGATGATGGGTTCTTATAAAAATGGGTCCGAGTTTTCTGTTTGATGATTTTTGCAGGGTTGAGTTAATTTTCATTCTATAAGAAAGATTTTTCTGTGAATCTAATAACTTTCACATAATAATGTACATTCTCACAGGAAGAGGTCAGTCTTTGAGCAAGTCAATTGTTCTGGGAATGAGTTACTAAAAATATTCTTAAGTCTTAAATGCTAGCTAGTGATAAAAAGTGATAGCTACAATCAATGTGTGATAGCTAAGCAAAGAAAATGGAGCTAGCTTCAGCTCTTTTTTAATGGTGTTTTGAAATGGAGATACAGCATTTGACATAGAGTATTTGTACTTCAATAATTCACTAAACAAAATATATCTTGTATTCCTGTGAGTAAGAAAGACAGGTATGAATTGAGTGTCTTTGTAATAAAATGAACTAGTAAGTGACAGAACAGTAACCAAATGAACTGATTTCTAGATATTCTTCCATCTGGAGAGAAATTATTACTGACAACCTTGTGACCTGTCCATGATCTTGTCCTGCTTACTTATTTTACAATTAATGGCTTGGATAAAACTATAGAGGAAAGTCTTATCAGATTTGTAGATGACAGGCTAGGAGGGATACAGAACATGTTGGATGATAGTATTAAGGATGCTTAAAGATCTTGACAAGCTGGAATGATTTAAACTGAAATAACATAATGAAATTTAACAGGGCCAAATATAAAGTCCTCTAATCAGGTCAGAAAACAGATATACAACTGTTTACAGCAAATGAAAAATTAAGCTTCTGAGCAGAATGTGTGAAAATGCTCAGAGGTATAGATGACAGTCATATCTTTAGAAATCAGCCGTGTGATTTAGATGTCCCCAGAGCTAATGTGAATGGCTAAAGGAATGCATCCATTGCATAAATAGGAATGCATAAATGAACATGGACAGAGACCCCAGTTTTTAAGGACTGTGCTGATTTAGTGGTGAGATTACATTGAGAGGTTGGTAATTAGACAAACTAAAACATCTTTAAAAGAGACTAGAGGTAAAGAGTTTCAAACTGCGCTAATGAAGAGGATTTGGATCTCTTTAGAGAATAGATTCTATCTGTCTTAGAAACATGAATAAAGTATTTCAAAGGCATAATCTAAAACTGATTAAACAGTCCTTTGAAAAACTTTGATGTAAGCCAAGAGGGGGAAGTCAGATAAATGGGCTGAATTTTTAGATAGAGAACATCTCAGTATAAGGAAGAACTTCTTAACAAGTAGAACTTTCCAAACTTGTTTCTATAAGATAATTTGTTCTCAGTGGTGGTACTGGACTAGCCTGTGCTACACTGGACAGAGGTGTTGCAGAGCGAATACAACACTTTTAAACCTGGCTTGTTGGGATAATATGTGTTATCTCTTCCAGTCTGAGATTGATTCAGATATAAGCATGTAAGATGATATTTCAAAACTGAAATGGCTCCTCAGTCAGCTCTCTCCTTGGAATCAGCTTCATAATCTTTTTCTTATATTATCTCAAAACATACTCAGAGTTTACAGTTTAAGATATTATCATAAACCCCATCTTTTTACTTTTTTATAAATTTAATTTGAGTCCACATTTTAAAATGACTGAAATAATTTTCCCAGACTCTAGACAAAGTGCTTTAGAAGGTATATAATAATAACATCCAAAAAAATCTATTATTAAAATGTCTGGGTAATTAAGTCATAGGAATGGGATATAGCTAAGTGGTAAAGCAATAGGTTAGCAAGCACAAAGCTAATTTTGATGTCTAGCACTATTACACAAAAACTTAAATAAACCACAGTAATATTGCCTGGCATAACACTTTCATTTTAATGACTTTATTAATTGTAGAACATATTGAAAAGAAGTGTTTTATTTTGTTTTTATTAATTTCTAGGCAAGAGATATTTTGATTTTTTAAAAAACTTTCTGAATCTTCAAATCACATGAATAACTTGGTTAATATCATAGTGTTAGTGATTAGGCCAATGGAATGCAGCCTCTTGACAATGGTGAACAGTGATTGCTAAACAGGTATAGCAATTGGTAGATATATTACTAATTATACACAGCAGAAAAGGAATCCTTAGACTTGAGTATCCATCGATCTCCTAGAAAGCTTGTTTAGACACAGTAGATCTGGTAGAGCGTAGGATCTTGAAAGTTTCTGGCTAATGTTGCTTCTACAGGTCATGTGCCACATGTCTGAGACCTTTCTGATACCTTTTAGTGCATGACATCTCAGAGTTGTTGGGAGTTCTGTGGGTGTAGATTTGAGGCAAATATTTTCTGAACATGGCTCCATACTTTTCATGGGCTTGATAAAGCAGCCATTGCCTGCTTTGTTGATATGTGGGAGCAGCATTATTCCAGCAAGTAGATTTTCATGCAACTATCAGTAATATTAGTAACAATGCCAACTTCGTATCAGGAAATTTGACTTGCATCCTGCAATGCCTTCAAATTCTGCATGACTCTGTTGCTACCCCTGCCATGCAAATGAGTGAAAAATCTTCCATGGACCACTGAACCAGTAGAGACTAAGTCACAGAGTGGTGTGGCTTCTTTCTCTCAACTTAGAGAAGCAGCACTCATTAGCCTATATATATATAAATATATATATGAATTAATATTAGCAAGCTTTATTACCAAGTTAATCTTGCTAGTATGTTTTAAACCTGAGTATTGAATCATATTTCTATTCTTATGGTACAGCTACCTCAAGGAGAGAAAATTCTTTTCTGAAAAATCGTCTAGTTGTAAGGCTGTGGGATGAAAGAGTAAAGCTATGCAGTTTATTCTTGTGGATCTTATTGTGATTTCATAAAGGCATTTTAAGGTAGTTAGAAGTACTTCTGTACATGAGGTATTGCATTGGGTGCTAGGACAAAAGGAAGAATAAGATGTGAATCTTGAGATATGGAGTTTGAAGTATAGTAAAAAAAGAGTAAAACACTTAAGGCCTTTCAAAATAAACCCTTATTTTTGCTCACAAAGCAATGTATTCCAACGCATATATTGCTTACGTGAAGCTCATTTGTTCAAAATGAATTGCATGTCAACATCTATAGTTATTGTGCAAACTGTAACAATGGGATGGATTGAGCTGTACTCTTCCATTATATCCAAAAATTTATATTTTGTATTTCACTTTTTACTGTACATTAAACGTATAACAATGGCACAGATTAACAAACTATCCAGAAGCCACATCAAAACTAAGCACAATCACTAATAATCTGAGGATTATGGACCAAGCTGAATCTCTTTTTTTGTTGTGTCCCTCTTCTGGGTTACTAAGTAGAAGATCATCTATAAGATGCTGAATATAATAAAAACTGAAAAGCAAGTATTAATAGCAGAGAGAAAGGGTGGGTTGTGCTTTATTATGGGGAGTAAAGGATGGTTCCTTGGAGGGTGGGTCACCTGACCCAAGATTCCAATGAAGGACTATCAATCATCAAGACAAATGAGAGGGCAAGTCATACAGAAGTGTGGAATGTTTCATGTGGAGGAAATATCAACACATAAAAGCACTGTATTTTGAAGGATAAGAGACTGGAAGGGGAGATTGCAGAAATGAGACTAGGTAAGAGAATCTAGTGGGTATCCATTGCGTGATGGTAAGGATAGCAATGAAGGAGTCCTATTGGTCTTCCTCAAGCCAAATCCCGTTTCCATAGAGGAGGAGCTGTGAACCTGTAGAAGTGAGTAGAGGCAGGTCACAGAAGGCCCCACCGTCGTATCAGGAAGATTGTGTGCATACTTTCTGTGATGGTGGCCAACTGTTTTCCAACATCTCTTGTGGTTTATTCTTCGTGGTAATAAAATATCCCCAACCATTGGCTGAATGGTGACTCCGTTGAATGGCTGCACTTTTGTTCTTTGAAACTGATGAGCACTAAACTCTGACAAATGCTCATTTTCTGAAGGGCTCATTTTATATTTTGAGACATGCAAAAGCCAAAGAGATTGGGACCTTCATTTCAACAAGTGCATTTCCCTTTCCACCTTCTTTGTGTTATTCTCTTCTTTCTCCCTTCCCTTCTTTCCTCGAGGGATACCATGTAGAAGGGATCAATCCACTAATATTCCCCATCCTTAGAAATGACTTCTGGGGCTGCCTCCATATATTCCATAATGAAATGAGACACTACCATGAATATTTCCAAAGTAATACTATCCTTCCCTACCCTTTCCATTTTGGTTTCTTATTTAGTATTTAAGATGCTGAAAATTGAATAAGAAAGAAATATAAATGCACTGCTTATCACTGTGTTATTTATGCCTTATTTATTTATTTATCTTTCATGCTCAAGAACATGTGTGGAAGTAATGATTTAGCCATTCTTTATATTAAAAGTGGATGCTTCAAAAATTTCTGCTGCCTATAGCATTTCTGCAATACGTAAAAACTTTCTGCAATGGTTAGATTTATTTCAACATATTACAGTCCTATTAATGATTTATGTTACCAGGCTTAATGCAGATTATTTCTATTTTGGCTGCTCAGTTTTAGAACAGTAAATTTATAAATGGAGGGTCCAGGTGGGCTTGGCATTGTGGTGGCTCCTCATACAATCTAAGCAACTCTGTGATGCCTTGCTTCTGCCACAGAGGGGCATTACTGGACTTCTCTTTCTGCAGTCCTCTTGACAGTCAGAAAATGAACCCCTAGAAACTTATTTTTCATCAGCTTTAAAATGAAAAAAAATCACAAAAAGAAAAAAAATAAAAAACAAACCTCCAAAGCTAGCAGGTGCTTACAAATTATATGTGTTTTTTAAGCTAAAGAAATACTATCCTTAGTAGATTATCTCAGGAAGCATAATCTTTTACCTCTTCTTGTGATAGAAGCAATTATTTCCCTTTCTAGTTATATGAAATTTCTTTATGTAAACGACTTCAATATTGCAAGAGAAGCTTTGACCCTTATCTCAATAGGATGCCGGGTTAAATAGGACTTGGGGAAACAATGCATCTCATTGGTTGTGACTTAATCTGGAAGAGAATGTGACTCATTAGAGCCTAGATGTGTCAGAAACAATTTGAAAAAGTGACTTTTCCTCCTGCCATTCGAGTCCCCTCCCATCATCTCCCCAAATAACTGGTGCATAAACCAGGTGTTCGTTCTACTTCCTGACCACATGTAGCAGGTTTCAAGAAAAGCAAGAAACCAGGCAGAAAAGTAGGAGGAATGAAATACAACAATCCTGTGTTTGTAGGGTGCTCCCAGAATATGAGACACAAAGATGACTCACACACCAGAGATCAGCTGATGAAAATGATTATCTTGTCCAATTGAATCTGAGTCTAAATATAAAGACCATCATCACCAGATCCACTTCCCCCCACCCTCACACAAAATACTTTTAAGCTGAATATAATTAAAACAACACTCAGGAAGATGGCTGTTATTTCCTTTAGAAGAGTTAGGAAAAATCATTGTCAGAATTGTGGAGGACTCACTAGATATTCTGTGAGAAGGAGCAGAAGTGCAGAGGTCACCACAGAGTAACTAAGCTACAACTCACATTAAAATGGGAAGGTGGCAGCTTTCCCTACAATTCCATTTGGGTAAATCATGCTTTGATGTTTTCACTCCTCTCTTGCAGTCACTAAGAAATGACACATTCCGATTCCGTTTGGGGGAGCTAGTTAATTTTGTTCCATGACCTTAAATTATAGTATACTTCAAAGATATTGAAATGTTTTCCTGCCAATTGCCATTTAAAATTTATAAAATTTATAATTCAGTGTTTCTTCACTGAATCCCTGAAACTTTCCCATCAGCACTTATGCTTTTGGCTTTTTCCATCATTTCCGTTCAACTATTCTTTCTGCTTTCATTATTTGCCACCATTACTTATCTCTAGTTGGGAAAAACAGCAAGAAACTTGCTGTAAGATATGTCCAATCCCCTGCTTCCCTTTATGGAATAACTATAGGGCCCTTCCTTCCTTTCTCTCTCTCTCCCTTTCTTCCTTCATCTTCCCCATCCCTCTTTCCCTTCCTCCCTCACTTCCTTCCTAGATCCTGTATTTTAATCTTCTTGGTTCTCCTTAGTATTTCTACAAATATATTGGACTATCTATTGACCTGATACCACACTGAATTTCGAAGAAGCCCGAGTCAATTACAGAAACTTTTAGATTCTAGTTTGCCATCATGATGGAGCTAAAACTTCTTCAATGCCAAAATGAACTCTCAAAATGTAGGCCTGGAAATCAGGCCTACATTATCCTCCCCTGAGGATGAAAGGTTTTGAAAAATACTTTAAAGGTTTTGTTTTCCAAAATGGAAAAACAAAAATGTAACTTTCTGCTATACTGTATTTCCCAGGAATTCCTGGACTCTTCATAGTACCTGATTCTGGTTGATGTGATTCTGTCTTCTCAGTCTGAGTATTTATCATATTTCTTCCATATTTTATTACACTAGATTCACACTGTAATTATAGCTACTGATTTCTTCCAGGTTATACGCTCTGACAAATTCTGATTTTCTCTCCCATCTTAATAGACATATTTATAGCTTTACTACACCCCACCACCTTGGGCATAATTCATGTATCCAGACATAGAATCTACCAGTCTGCATAGCTGGGCTTCTCTGCTACTGTTCTTGTTTTTTTCACAGCCAAGAAGTATTGAAGATTGTCTTCTAATTTCTATTCCTCTCTTCCTTACTTATGCGATATTATCTTAGATTTGTGATTCATGGTAAGTCTTTGCAGGTCCATCTTTCTGTCTCACACTTTATCTCCTCCCCTAACCCAGTGTCATCAGATGACATGAAATGAGTAGGACCATTACCTTCCCTCCCTCCCTCCCTCCTTCCTTCCTCCCTCCCTCCCTCCCTCCCTTCCTCCCTCCTTCCTTCCTACCTTCTTAGCAACTTTACTAAATCTATTATGAAAAAGCAAATGAAGCAGGTGGTTCACGCTAATTTGAATGATGAGACCCAGGAAATTGCAGCTCAGTGGATTTGAATTTGAGGCCAATCTAGGCAGAAGAGTATGAGAGTCCATCTCCAAAGTAATTATTAAAAAGCATGGCTGGAGGTGTGCCTCAGGTGTTAGAGCTCTTGCAGATCAAGCAAGCATGAGGCCTTGAATTCAAACCCTTGTACCAGATTAAAAGAAAAGAAAAAAATAGAAAAGAGCAAATGGTAGCCACCATTTACAGGATGCCTACTATATATTAGGAACTTTGTACAAGCTATCTTTTTAATTCTGTCTACAATCATGAGAGTTAGTATAAACTCAATTGTGTTAGTTTAGGATTGAAAGTTATGCATGCATCTGTTAAATTCACTGGGCTAAAATTTAAATATGATTCTCTTCTATTGCAATTTCTATACTTTCCACTTTGCCACACTCTCTGGAAACTATAGAGAAGAATTCAATAGGACATAATCTAGTGGAGTCAGACTAGTGAATATCCTATTGTTTTAATGCAACCTGAAACATTTGATAATGAAAAATTAGATCCAAAGTGTATGAAATGCCCAAAGAAGCAGATGAGTGAGAGAGATTTCATGCTGAGCTAGGGACTGAGGCAAGTGTAAGTTTGGAGGAGTTATATTTGAGCTAGTAAGAATAATATGATACACATGAAACAGAAACTGGAGTCAACATTTCAAGTTGTTTATATTGGTTTTCTGTCTCTTGTTATCATTCTCCTTTTTTCCTTTTATTAAATATTTTTAAATTGCTATTACCAAGGTGATGTATTACTGTTTAATGAGTCAGTTAAATTAGTACATTTCCTTTTGGACAATGTCACCCCTTCCTTCCCTCTCCCAATTTTCACTCCCCTCTCCACTCACAAGTTGTATAGTTTATTTTTAACATAGTGTCTAGTGAGTATCACTGCTGCATTTGCTCACCTTTTGTCTATTTCTTTTCCTCACTTACCCCCACCCCCAAGAGAGACAAATAAACCAGACAAAAAGCAAAAAAAATCTTTTTTCCATTCCTGGAGTTATTTCAGTAAATATTATTTTATATGCTCAGAGACAGAGATGCATTGTGCCTTTGAGCTCCTTCCTTACGAGTGTCCTTCTGTGGTCTCACTGTATGTGAGTGTGTAGGGTCCTGTGTAATTTAACATGTTTGGTGTATTTTAGCTCTAGCTTCCTTCCACACATGAGAGAAAGCATGTCTCTCTGAGTCTGGCTCACCTCACTTAACATGATTTGTTCTGGGTCCATCAATTTTCCTGAAAATGACATAATATTATTCTTTCTAATGGCCATGTTAAAATTCCATTGTGTTCAAATACTACTTTTTTTTAAAAGCACCCATCTATGTAGGGTATTTGGGGTATTTCCATAACTTAGATATTGTGCATTATGCAGCAATGAACACGTGTGTGTCAGTGGTCTTTATGCTATTCTGGCTTGAGATGTTCTGGGTACATGCCCAGGAGTGGCATGGCTGGTTTGGAGGGGAAAATCTATGTTTAATATTTTGAGGAACCTTCAGAGTACTGTCCAGAGTGGTTGTACTAGTTTACATTCCCACCAACAGTGCAATAGGGTAACTTTTCCCCCCACATACCCACCAACATTCATTGTTGTTTGAAGTCACAAAGTTGGCCAATTTATCTGGGGTGAGATGGAATCTCAGAGTTGTTTTGATTTGTATTTCTTTTATGGCCAGGAATGGTGAACATTTCCTCATGTGTTTTTTGCTATTATAACCTCTTCTGTAAATATCTCCTTAGCTCCTTTGCACGTTTTAGTGGTAGGCATTCTTCTTTTTTGTTTTTTCTTATTAAGTTGCTTTATTGTTATTATCGAAGTGAAGCACAGAGGGATTGCAATTACACAAGTCAGGCAATGAGTACATTTCCTTTCGTATAGTGTCATTTGTTCCCTTACTCTCTCCCAGTCTCTCCTGTCTCCACCCAGGAGTTGTATAGCTCACCTTCATCAGTGTCCAGTGAGCTCCACTGCTGCACTTTTCATTCTTTTTCCCTTGAGTTCTGTGCCATCTCCCAACCCTTCCGAAGATGTACACTGAATACACCATACATAAGGTAAAGAAAACAGAATCATCAAAAACTAAAAGCTATAAAACAGAAAGAAAAAAGAAAGAGATGTCTTGTTTTCATATTTTGTAGTTGATTTCAATATTTATATTCTTTTATATTAATACAAAGAGGTAATTTGGCATTGCCCCTTTGTATTTCTCTGTTAAGAGTATCCTCTTTTGATCCTCTTTGTGTGATTATTTAGAATCCTTTATAATTTACCATATCCCAGAGTATTTTAGATCTAATTTCTGCATATCACAGAGAACATGTGCTGATTGTCTCTCTGAACTTGGCTTGCCTCACTTAACACAATTTGTTCTAGTCCCACTCATTTCCTTGAGAAGGGCATTATTGTATTCTTTCTAATAACTGTGTAAACTTTCATTGTGTATAGGTACCACATCTTTGGATCCACTCATATATTGTGGGAATCTGAGCTGTTTCTATATCTTGGCTATTGTGAATAGTGAGGCAACAAACATGGATATGTAGGTGTCTTTATCATATCCTGGCTCATGATGTTCAGAATAGAGGCCCAGGAGTGAATGGCTGGGTTATAGGGAATGTCTATGATTAGGTTTTTAAAGAACCTCAAGACTGCTGTCCGGAGTGGTTGTACTAGTTTACATTTCCCAAAACAGTGCAGTATGGTTCCTTTTCCCCCACATCCCCACTAATGTGTGTTGTTGTTTGCATTCATAATGTTGGCCAATCTAACTGGGGTTAGATGGACTCTCAGAGTTATTTTGATTTATATTTCCTTTATGGCCAGGGATGTTGAACATTTCCTCGTGTTTGCCATTTTTAGAATGTTTTTTTTATTGTAAAAACACTGTACAGAGGGGTTACAGTTACATGAGTAAGGTAATGGGTATATTTCTTATTGAGCATTGTTACCTCCTCCTCCCCTACCATCCCTTCCCTCCCCACCTCCCCAACTCGTCCTCCTCACCCCAGGTTGTAAAGTTCATTTTCAACATAGTGTCTTGTACATCTCATTGTTACAATGGGGCAACCTGTATCTTTATTTCAGCATTTCCCTTCCTCTCCCCAAATTAGAAAAATGTATATACAAGATGTAGGGCACTGGCATCATTGTCATTTTTCTTCTGAGAAGTCTCTCTTTAGCACCCTTCCCAATTTAGTGATTGGTTTATTAGCTTTGGGGGGGGCTAGTTTCTTGAGCTACTTGTAAATATTGGATATTGGTAATCTCCTTCTTAAAGACCTCTTTCGCTTCTTTCCTCTTTCCTTCTTTCTTCCTTCCTTCCTACCTTTCTTTCTTTCTTTCTTTCTTTCTCCCTCTCCTTCCTTCCTTCCTTCCTTCCTTCCTTCCTTCCTTCCTTCCTTCCTTCCTTGCTTCTTTCCTTCCTTCCTTCCAGCTTTGAACTGAGGGCTTTATGGTCTCACTCAGCTTATCTACAGCTAATACTCTACCACTGAAACCACACCTCTAGTCCAATATTTCTGCTGGTTATTTTGTACATATAGTCTCACCAAATTTTTTGACTGGACTGGCTTCAAATTTCAATCCTCCAGATCTCAGCTTCCTGAGTGTCTGTAAGCATGGGTCTGATTTTTAATGACCTTAATCACATTCTAGATATGATATTTCTTTCCCTTTTCATTTTGTTTTTTAGTTTTCCACTTTATTCTGTGTCACCAAATTAACCTAATGTCTCAAACCTGAAACTGTATACTTCATAACGCCAAGTTATTAGAGAAATAGACTAATATAATGACTCTGCATTTCAATGTTTTATTTTATGAGTATAGCCTATAGCACTGACAAAAAGGTAAATTTTTCTAATTAGATATGTTGTAAAGGTACATGAAGAAGGGCAAAACAGATGACATATGGCATAATGAGATATATAATTTCAAAAGAACAGGTATGGTTGATGTCAAAGTGCTTTGAAACAAAAAGATGGGGTAGAGCGACATGAAGTACCAAGGTCACCTTTTAAATGAGAGCATCATGTTACTGGACTAATAAAAATATAGATAGAAAGAGTATGGTTGTTGGGGAAGATTCTCTAGTTATATTTCTGAAAAATCAACAAGTAAATATAGTGAATTGTTGACTTTTCTCTTGCATCATTTTCCACAACATATTCCAAGAAATACCATTCCCAGGATACTAACAATCATAAGAGATAGAATTTACCAGGTTAAATAAAACTAAATAGATTTCTTTAACTTTACTCAGCCACTGTTTGGAACTGCATTTGATAAATCCAACTAATTTGGACCATTAGTAGAGAATCCTTCCCCCCCTCAAATGAAGCAACAACAACAACAACAAAAACACTAGCCAGGCCTATGCTGGAAAAAATAAAGCATTCAAATTCCTATAGCTTAAATGACTAATTTGTCACTTAGCACATTTTACATTGCATTTTTAGTTTTATTTTTAATTAATACATTCCATTTTGCCAATGGAACTATGGGATCTTATGAAATAGAAGACTACTGACGTCTTGATGGTCATTGTTTATATTAATTATCAAATGAGTGAAGTTTAAATATGGCATTCTATTAAAACTGTTTCATTAAAATAGATGTTTCCATTTGAAATCTCAGAAGGGTCATTTTTTTGAAATTTTTTTTAATTTAATTTAATTTTATTTGTGAACATACTGTACAGAGGGGTTACAATTGCATGGGTAGGATAATGCGTACATTTCTTACCAAGCATTGCAGCCTCCTCCTTTGTTTACCCTTCCAACCCTTCCCAGCCTCCCTCCTCCCCCCATCCCAATCCTTCTCCATCCCCCCTCCCCCCTACCCCCCCCCCACCGACGTTGTAAAGCTCGTTTTGGACATGACCACTTGTATTTCTCATTGTTGCATCAGATCCACCTGTATCCTTAAACAACTGGTTTTTCCCCATCTCCTCCACAAGTTATACTGATATCAAATATAGGGAAGGCGGGGTTTTTCTTTTGGGGGGGGGTTTTCCAAGGCACCAAGAGATAATCTTATAAATGCGTTAGAAACACATGCATGGAAGAAAAAACATTAAAATACATATCTAAGAGTTCATTTTCCTGACATCACATTATCTGACCTTTTCCGCTTGACATATACTAGATATTGCAAATAAGGGAAACCATGGGACCTATGTTTCTTTGGGCCTGGCTTACTTCACTTAATATAATTTTTTCCAAGTTTTTCCATTTCCTAACAAATGGGGCAATGTCATTCTTTCTGATGGAGGCATAGAATTCCATTGTGTATATATACCACATTTTCTTGATCCATTCATCTACTGAGGGGCATCTGGGTTGGTTCCATATCTTAGCTATGGTAAATAATGCTGCAATAAACATAGTTGTGCTGGTAGCTTTAGTGTGGTCTTGTTTGTAAGCATTTGGGTAAATGCCCAAAAGTGGGATTGCTGGGTCATAGGGGAGTTCTATGTGAGTAAGTGATTACATAAATTTCACAAATTTCACAGTATTGTGGGATAGTGATACTTAGTAAAAGTCACAAACACATTCTAACCTTCCGGGGGCAAATTGTCTTTATTGTGGTCTATAAAGTTTATGAATTCTATGAGATTTGGCGATACAGTTATTTCTTCCACATCGGGTGATCTGTACATTTCTTTCCTTTTGCTTAGTGTCAGCTGTTCTCTCTTTCCTGCTCATTCTCTCCCTCCTATCACTGTCATTGAGTGCTTAGTTTGTTTTGATCAATGGCCAGTACAGCTGATGGGTCCCACTGTTGTATGTTTTCCCTCTGTTTCTGTGTCCTCCTTCAGAAGGCTCATTTTATTTATAGATTTTGGAACTTCAAATTCTAGAATAGTGTCTTATATACACTGAGATTTTGTCAATTACAGTCTGAGTATTGCGTTTGAAGCCAGCCTGGGAAGGAAAATCTGTAAGACTTTTATCTCCATTAACCATCCCCAAACTGGAAGTGGAGCTGTAGCTCAAGTGGTAGAGTTCTAGCGTTGAGCACAAAAGCTCAGGGGCAGTGCCCAGGTTTTGAGTTCAAGCCTGAGGACCTGCCAAATAGCAGCAACAACCAAAAGTAATAGGGAGATAATAAAGAATTTTTATCATCACAGTATACTCTGAATCGATTTTAAAATTATTACTCTGTTTATGATAAAGAATAAAACTGAGGTGGTCAAAATAATCATTCAACAGAATATATGTATAGGGAGGTCAAGGGGAGGGAGGTAAAAGAGTAAAGAGTGAAAGTTGAGGGGAGAAGGTAATCATAATATTCAGTGCATATCTTGTGAAACTAGGAAAATTGAGAGCAGGGGTTGGTTTGGGAGTGATGGGGAGAAGATGAACGTGGTGTCATTGATCAAGATGCACAGTACTTATACACCAACTTATTGAACAGTAACCACCACTTTGTACATATGCTTAAAGATAATAGAAATACAATTTAAAACAAGGCTGCAGAAATAAAGAAGAGTGGGCATTAAGATGCTGTAGAGTAATCTAATAAGACATACACTAAATTGAAAGCTTCACAGCATCGGAACATCTGAAGATTCCAAGGACATTTTGAGGTCCTTTATCAGCTCTTTGGAAATTCCTTGCTCTTTTATCAGCTGTGAGTAGGGCCACAGTAGCCAGAGCATGCAATTGAGAGTCAGTTTCTGTGGCTCAAGTCCTGCCTCTACAAGATCAGTTGGTCTACGTTGGGCAAGTTCCTTAATATTTTTCTACCTTCCAGTCACTTTTGTAAATAGATATATTAAAAACAATAGTATGGTAATAGGAGTACGTGAGTTCAGAGTAAATGCTTCTTGTAAGCATTTGCTTTTCTTTTTACAATCCTGGACTCATCAACAACAATTAGGCAGTAGAATGTGTGGATGCAGTGATAAGTTAAATGGGGACAGAGGACAGAAGAGTTTTGTAGGAGTTTTGTAGGAGTTAATGATAACTGCTAAAGGTATTGAGGAATTAATGAGTGGTGTTCACCAGAGGAGGAATAGGCTGGGGAGTCAAGCTCATGAACTCACTTTGGGATAAAAAAAAATTGAATAAGTATCAGTAAGTTTTTTTGGTAAGCAAAGACTTGACTAGAGATAATACTAGCAGAATCTAGACTGTAATTTAGTCGTAAGATTATTCATGAGAAAAGAGGTGAGGGGGAAGAAGAGAGAGAAGTAGAAGGAGAAAGGGAATAAAAGATGGCTTGGAATTAAGCTTTAAGAATTTGCATAAAATGGGATTAAAGAAGTAGTAATAAGTAGATTCTGACACAGTTTGCAAGGCTTTACTTCATGGAACTTTGAAGTTTATGCTATTACTTAAAAATATTTTGTGGGGAAAATGTTTTAATATCTTTTTCTGTGCAAGTTAATTAATATTCCCTATTGATCTCTGTGTTTATCAGAACTCATGAGATTTTGAGTATAATCACAATTGACTTAGTCTGTACTCTCAGCATGAAAATAGGTAGGACAAACAACTTGTGTTAACTCCCAGTTTTTATCTACCTTAGCATATTTTGAGTGATTTTCTTGAAAGAATCATATCATCCAAACTTTAGTGGAATTGTTGCAGTATTATAAACTCTTCTTCCATTGTTAATTATATATTGGAAAAATTCAGTCTGAGCTAATACTTTCATTTATATAATATGATGACTTATGTTGAATAACTCAAAGCATGGAATACACTTTGCCTCAAATTAGCTGGTTCAAACCTTGTACTTCTAACTAACCCAGTCTTCTATTCTCTGGCTTTCAGATGCATGTTATTCTTTTCCCAATTGCAATTTCCTTGTGAATTTCTGCCTTGAAAATTTCTAAGACTGCTTAACAGGAGTGCCATATTTAGCTTCTAAATGTGTCTAATTCTCCTATGCAAGGTTGTTCTCTTTTCACTTGGCATCAAGGGATTGACTCAAAATAACTATCCTTTTGTTACAGAGAAAGAAGAGCAGAACCAAAGAAATTCACTACAATGGAGATTTCACAATTGGTTTAAAAAGAAAAGTCATAGAATATCTGAACACCAGCAGCTTCTAAGGATGATGGTTCTAAGGCTCTTTATTTGCTCTTTGGGAATTCCGTTTTCAAGCACCGATTTGATTTATGATGTCACATTGTGTGAAAAGGAAGAGAAGTTAAGTTCTAACCTTCAAATTTAGGTTACAGCCACATAAACTGAAGCTATTAAAAGCTTACTTTAGTATATATCATTATGCATCTTTTTTTTTCTTTTACTAGTCCTGGGTCTTGAACTCAGAGGCTAGACACTATCTCTAAGATTTTTTTGCTCAAGGCTAGCACTCTATCATTTGAGTCACAACTCCACATCCAGCTTTTTGGTAGTTAACTGGAGATAAGAGCCTCATAGGCTTTTCTGCAGGGTCTGGCTTCAAACTGTGATCCTCAGATCTTAGCATCCTGTGTAGCTAGGGTAACAGGCATGAACCACTGGTGCCTTGCTATTCAGCTTTATTTTATTGAGTGTTCTGTACTACCAATGTGGTATTTCTTACACATTTTTTTGATTTGGTTCTATACATATTTTTTGACTTGAAATTTTCTTTTAAGAACAAGTATATTTGTTTGATTTTCTAGTAGCCTGGTAGGTCTTTACAAAATATGTATCCAGTGAGTAAATGTTAATTGTGGAATAGCCAACCTCAGTTTGGGCTTTAAAAATTAGAGCTAGTCTAAGTAATTTTAACAAAGAAATACAAAAAAGGGGGCTGGGAATGTGGCTTAGTAGAAAGGTTCTTGTCTGGCATTCATGAAGCCCTAGGTTTTATTCCTCAGTGCCACATAAGTAGTTTGATTCCTTAGTACCACAGAAAGCTGGAAGTGGTGCTATGGCTCAAGTGTTAGAGTGCTAGCCTAGAGCAAAAGAAAATCAAGGACAGTGCCAAGATGCTAAGTTCAAGCCCCAGGACTGGCAAAAACAAATAAAAGAAAAGAAAAAAGAAATATAGAAAAGAAACAGCATAGGTGGATCTTCTAAGCCTACCTTTTAAAAGTAAATTTAAAAAGGAAGTTTCATTTATCTTCATTATGTTCTTATCTTAGCCTTGAAGGATTTGGGGATAGTGACTGCCTGACTTGACTGATGCCTGTTGCATTGAGGCACAGAGCTGAGGATGGGACTGTAGCTCATACCTGGAGTTATCTCAGGCTCTTTAGCCAGATGATAAACTATTACTAGAAGATTATCTTTCTGGTTGTTCAAAAAGTACACGAGGAGGGGACAATCTTCATCTTAAACACTGAAAAAAATATAGTACTAGTCTAAAAAGAGCCTGATACTCAAACCTGCAGGTAAAAGTAATCTTTATAGCACAGCCTAAGAAGGAATGTAGCCAGAAGCTATCCAATTACATAAATCACCTGGAGGTTTATCCTCGTATTAAATGGTTCCATCAGCTTGTTCACCAGTTTCACATTTTCTTTGGTCTGTAAAATTTCTTCTATCAAAGAACATCTTAAGATCTGGGTGCTCCAGCATGCATGTCTGTTGCATCAGGCTTAGATTGAATCAGAATAAACTTGACTCTGGAATAGTCTTGTGTAATAATTATTGTTACAGGCTCATGCATAAGAATGCTTACTTCATAATCTTCCAGCCTTATTTATTTTTTAGAATTTAAACAAGTGAGCCAGGCGCTGGTGGCTCACGCCTGTAATCCTAGCTACTCAGGAGGCTGAGATCTGAGGATTGTGGTTCAAAGCCAGCCCGTGCAGGAAAGTCTGTGAGACTCTTACCTCCAATAAACCACTTGAAAACCAGAAGTGGTGCTGTGGCTCATGTTGTAGAGTGCTTGCCTTGAGCTGAAGAGTTTAGGGACAGTGCCCAAGCCCAGAGTTCAAGCCCCATGACGGACGGGGAAAAAAAAAAAGAATTTAAACAAGTGAATCCATCTTGACTCCTACAAATCCCAAGTTAAGGGTTTTTTTTTCTTCCTCCTTGTCCTTGAATGAATATTTTCTCCTAAAAACAGTATTGATTTACTCTCCTATAGCTAAGTATTGAGTGTTCTTTCCTGAGAATAGTTATTAGAGCGGGGAAAGACAACTGGAGGAGCAGACACGAACAGGAGAAGTTGGTAGATAGTGATTATGTATTTGCTTTGGGTGGTGCAAGTTTTGAGGTGACAAACAGGAATCTGTGCCTGGTGAACACATAAATATGAAGTTTTAGGGAGATTTTAAGAGTAAGCATTTTAATTCAGAACGCAGTGGCTTATGGAAGATATAATTGAATATCCCTCATCTGAAATGCTTGAGACCAAAATGTTTTAAATTCATGATTGTTTGGACTCTGAACATTTTGGATTTCAGTTTTTTGACTAGGAATTCTCAGTCAGTCTCTATTCATGTTCATGGACAAATTCAAGTAAAAGACCCATATGGTATGATATGCTTTGGAGCCATATTGTTTCCAAATATTAAAGTGAGGCCTTTAGTAATGAACTGTGCTTTGCTTTCACATCAATAAAATTAGAATGAAGTTATAAAGGTAACTAAAAGATTAACCGAGGTAAACTACAGTCTACTCTTGGAGATGATATAGGAATAAATTAGTTAAATAAGAATAAGTGTCTGGCTTCAGGGCAGCTGCAGATGTAAGCAAGAGAACAGAAAGCGTTAGGGCCGAGTGATTAATTGCCTGGCACTGCCCACATCAAGAGCGAGGCTGATGATCCATCCCACTGAGCTGAACACTAGAGAGATAGAAAATAATTTCCAAATGTTAATATGTGAAGTGGAACAGCAGTGGACAGATCCTGCATCAAATACAATCACCTTCCATGGTGGTTTATCTGTTTCCTTCAGCCAAGTAGTATATCAAGAGGGTAATTATCTTAAAATTTCCATGGAAGAAATTGATTTCATCTGAATCACACCAACTTATTAAAGATTTTTATTTTTTTTCCATCAGAGAGAAGGGAGGTACAAAGCAGAACAATGCTTTTATTTATAGTGTTTTGGCTGGATGCCAGTGGCTCACACCTGTAATCCTACCTACTTAGGAGGCTGAGATCTAAGGATCATGGCGTGAAGCCCAACTGGGCAGAAAAGTCCCTGTGAGATTTTTATCTCCAATTAATCACAGAAAAAGCTGGAAGGTGAGCTGTGGCTCAAAGTGGTAGAGTACTAGCCTTGAGCAAACGAGCTTAGGTCCTGAATTTAAGCCCCAAAATTGACAAAACAAGAAAAAAAATTTGTTGTAACTGTAAAGAACATACACACGCATGCTCACGCACGCACACACACACAACATTTGTATCACAAGACAAGGCAAAGCACACAGGGGATGTGTGCAAAGACAATGAGTTTGTAGTATTTTCCTACTCATTAAAAATAAGCATTTGAAAATGACACTTTCAGATTACAGTATGGAGATGATTAGAGAAAGAAAATTGATGAAAATGAACAGAAGTTACAACGTATACCAATTAAAACAATTCCCAACAGCAATAGAATCTATAACATGTGACTATACAGTTTTAACTGGGCTAAATATTTATTTCCCAGCCTCCCTTGAAGATAAAAAGACTCTGGAAGATGTTAGCATAATCAGTAAGCTTAATTTATTGTGAGTATTTTCTGAGAAAGAATTGGTTTCCCACTTTTTTTTCTGCTCCTGAAAGTCAAATGATGATTGGAGATTTTCAGTCTAGGGATGGATGACCTAGTGGTGAAAAATTGCACAATGAGAAACAAGCAGGATAAATTCTTGGTGCATTACAACTTGAAATGCTCTAACAAATTTTGTGATGAGTTTCAGACTTGGAAACTAAGAGGGTAATTTCGACATTATTTTAGCAACTCTCAATTTGAATTTTTTTGATCCCTCTGAAGAATCCAAGCAAATTAAAATACTTATTGGAGAAAATATAATGGTGAAAGGGGTGATGTGGTTCAAGTTGAGTTGTACTCACAAACTGCCATGTGATATGAAACCTCTGTAATTCTGTGAAAAAATCTAACGATGACAAAGAAATAGATACATGAAATATAAATCAGTCATTGCTCTGCAATAGATAAATATTTATTGTCAATATTTCCATTTACAACTATCAATATTTTTTTTAAAAGCACTAATTGAATGTAACTGGTGCTGCTTCCTGAATATTCTTAGCCCTCTGGTTTCAGGGTCTACAACAGGATTGGGTTTCTTCCTCTTCTGACGCTGTGATTAGGTCATACCATGTTCATCTCTCCACAGTGAAATGTGAGCAAAAGTCACTTATGAGAAATTCCTTGTTTTATCTAACAGAGGTGTTTCGGTTAGAGCTTTGGCAGACTGCATCCTTAAGTTAACAAGAACTCTAGCTATTGTAGAGATGGAATAGGGAAAAGATATTAAAAGTTCTAGTTTAATCTGGTGAGTTTTGGAAGGGTTGTTTATTATTCAGCATAAACTTACGTATCATGACTGATAACAGGATACATACATTTCACATATTATATATCAGGAGAAATTTAAAATCCTCATCTCATGATTTCATACACCATACCTCTTGGCATAGTGAATTCTGGCCTTCTGATTCAGATCCACTATGACCTTTACTGTACCATTGTCCTAAATTTCCTATTGACTTTCTTTGAGAACCTGAAAAATAATAATATAGTAGGGCTAAGCCCTGTGACATCAGTTTAGTTGGTAGATAATGAAAATGAGATCTCTCTAACTTTGGAAATCATAGATGGTTTTCTTTTAAGGAACAACCAATAAAGCTTAGGATAAATGAAAACTTAAGTCTCATAAATAGTACTGACATCTCAGAAGAAAGCACACATTATTACTTTAGACTGTTCTATTGATACAATCACCAGATCTTGCCAGCAGAATCTCCCTTTCAGAAGCCACAATATGAATTTTAAAATATTATCAGTACAATAAAGAGATACCAGAGGATTCATCCTAGCTTTATAAAGCCTCATTGAATTTGACAGGTGGTTTCTAATGCTTACAAATTTTTGAGAAATGCTATGATTTTTAGCTGTTAGGCAGATGGCAATAACTTAACAAATATAGAATGATCTAGCAACTACTGTTTTCATTGACCAGGGAATTTAAATTTTGATACCAAATTCTAACTGTAAAATGAAGGTAGATATTTTTAATTAGGTATTTTTACCTCATATAATAAAGTTTGAGGTTCTTATTAAGAACTAAAGAATGAGATTTGGGCAGGCAATTGTCTAAAGCAGGGCAAGTTATTGTTTTCTTCTTTATAGTTCAGTCCTGGTCTATTACTTTAGAACAGAAATTAATTTCTTCCATTTGAGTTAATACATTAAAAAATTAATGCAGCCAAGTCACCAAAACAAAAAATAACATTTCTTTTGCTTGACTTCTTCAAAATTATTTCCAGGTTCTCTTGATAAAAAGTGAATGATAAGGATATCAATGAATGGTTGAGCTTAATCAATATCTTTGAATGTGTCTAAATTTCCACCATGAGGTTTTTGAATCACTGTTCATACATTAGCATTCTTTGTGGAAAGATAATGATCATTTTAACATGTTATTTTCTGAAAATAAATGTAAAGAAACAAAATTAATAAAATTCATTTTTTAAATTTCTGGCTAAAAGTTTTCATTCAATTTTTAGAAAGAATATCATACTGTGGACTCTGCAGAAGGATTAAGCACTGATTTTCAAAAAAAAATCTCTGTACATGGAATGGTCAAGGAATTGGATATTACCAAAGTAAAGATAGTGAATTGCATTTGTTTGAGATATATTTGTGCATGACTTTTTATTAATGCTTTAATATGAAATTACTGAAATAAATAAAAAGGCTTCTGTAGTAGAGAGAAAATTTTAGTTTTAGTCAAACAATATGGTTTCAAAGGTAATTGCATTTCAATGTGAATGGGACTAAATAAAAATGCACCAAATTTGTTGGATTCACATTGTATGGTCAAGCTGGTTGGCCCTGACTTTTGCTATTTCTTAGCCTCTGAGCACAGTGTGCTAGATACACATAGAGAATGCTCTTTAGACTTTAGTCTTTATGGCCTTTGAGATCATTCATGGAGTCCTGCAAACATGGAAGGAATAAGAAACAGAGATCAAATATGTTCAGCATCTTTGTGTTTCCTATTTTGTTTTCTCTTAATCTCTCATGTATTGCAGTCTTTTTCTTATGCGAGGTCATGACTGCTTTCAATAGTGATTGCAGTTGCTTTTGTATATCTGAGAGCTCAACAAAGATAAAAAGAGTTCAAGGTGAGTGAAGAACTATGAAGACTAATTAGAGAAACCATGAGGAAAACAAGGACCTAAAGGTGTATGGGTGTTTATTCAAGTACACAAGATTAAAATCTTAAAAAAGTTTTTTTTAATCTATGTGTAATGTTTATTCTGTTTTTATTGTCCTATAATTGATTGGTAAGGCTGCTAAGAGGACTAGATGTAAAATCTTTACTTTTCAATACTACAGTAAGATGTCTATATTTGATGGGCACAACAGCAGTATACCATAGTTCTAGAATGTGCTATATGGAACTGAATCATTTTCACATCTTTCCTCTGTGTTGTTGGTTGCATATGTGAAGATGGGGACAGTCAGTCTCATTGAAGACTTAGAGGCAGATGCCAGTCTCTGGTTTTGAAGAGTTACTGTACACATATGTTTAAAAAAAGAAATAAAAAATATTTCCATGGTCTCTTGATATATTTTGGCTCAGAGAATGGAAATTTCTGGGTGAGTTTCAAATTCTCTTAAAGATGTTTTACCTTCCTGATGTTTTGGAGGGGGTGTGAATTTATTTATTAACTTATCCTCTACATAATTTCAGGTAAATGGCAGCATTTTCACTCAGAGCTTTAATTGTCCAGGCTGAGGAGAAATTGACCTATTGCCTTCACCAGCTACTCCATCTGCCTTCCTCTGCCCCTCTCTCCTCCACTTGCTAACATCCCAGAGTTTCCCATACATATATATTTATGTATAAGTTTAAAGGAAAAAATATACTCTAATATTTTTATTCATATTATATATAAATATATATTCATATTATATATAAATATATGTGTGATATGGCACATATTATGTATAACATGTAATATATTTAAATAGTATATTCAATATTTTATATAGAATATATTTAATATAATATATAATAAATATATAATATATGTGTATCTATGTATCTATCTGTATATATGTGGTCTGAGCTATGTATACAATTTACTTAGACTATTCTTTAGCTATCCAACTGGTCTACTTCTATCTTTGCCTCTTAATCTATTCTCAACACTTTAGTTACAGAGAATCTTTCGATGCTTCTATCAGGTCAGATCCCAATTTTGCTCAAAAATGATGGGAAGAATTTCACACAGAATGGAAGAGAAAGAGTTATAATGGCTTTTGAGTTTTGAGACAAGGAGAGAAGGCATGGGTGAGAAGGCAGGGAAAAACCTAGATTGCCTGGAGAATCTGGTCCATGTAAGAAACAAATGAGAAATGAGATTTGAAAAGTTGACCTGGGTTTGCTGGGTTGAGCTTTTTTTAACTTGGTTTCAGAGCATTGACTCTGCTTACACTTACTGAACTTAAATTTCCTCTCTGCCACTTTTTAACTGGGTAGTTTTGGCAAGTCATCCTATTCTAGTTTGTGTTTTAAATATTAAATGATTTAATACATTTAGTGTGGTTTGAATAATGCTAAGTAAGCTTTGTGTTAGAAGTTGTCATTATCTCTTAAATCATCTTTTAAATCAGACTGAAGCACTGGTTAATTAGTATTTGTCTGTTAGCGTTATAACATGTATGAAAGCAGGGACAATTCCTGAGCAGAGATATCAATTTGAAAATGTTAGAAAGATTACATTAAGATCTAGCATGGATAATGGAGGGCAATGTTAGTGGAGTTGATAGGAGGTGGAAATGTTGCTATAGGACCTGGCAGAATCTAGACCTGCCAAGTGTCAAAGATAATGGAACTTCTGCACCTGGGTTATAAAGACAAGTGTTTCATTAAAGAGAATAAGAGAGTTTCTCTGGAATGGTTTTCATCTTGAATGAATAGATCTGAATAGGAATCAGTAGTTTTGTTTAAATCAATGTGTTGTTTTAAAATATTCCATTTCTGTCTTCAGAATGTACTGAATTTATGGCTTTTTATTGTAAAGGTGATGCACAGAGCGGTTACAGTTACATAAGTAAGGTAATAAGTACATTTCTTTTCAAACAGGGTTTACCCTCCCTGTCATTTTCTCCTGCTTGCCTCCTCCTCATCCTCTCTCCCCACAAGTTGTAAGGTTCATTTCCATCATAGTGTCTAGTGAGTATCACTGTTACATTGGTTCACCTTTTGTCCTACATTTCTGTGATTTGCCTTTCTATTCCCCAAATCAGATAAACTTATATACAAGACAAAGGGTACACAAACAAAAAACAGTGACTATAGGGTATAGACCAAAACGGGGGAGGGGGGAAGGAGAAGAAAATGAAAGAAAAAAGAAATAACTACAAACAGTACACACACACACACACACACACGTGTTTCTATATCTTGGAGTTCATTTTGATTACCATCATTTTGTATGGTCATATGTGCATTAGCTATTGAACTATTGTGATCCTCTGCTAGGATTAACCTAGGTGTATACTAATCATTACAAATGCAGAAAACCATGGAGCCTATGTTTCTTTGGGTCTGACTTACTTCATTAATATGATTTTTTCCCAAGTCTTTCCATTCCTTATGAATGGAGCTAGAGATTTAACAAAAAGAACTTCTCTGAAGAAGAAAAAAGAATGGCCAATAGACACATGAAGAAATGTTCAACATCTTGGGACATAAAAGAAATGTTAATCAAAACAATATTGGGATTCCAACTCACCTCAGTTAGAATGGCAATTATCAAGAAAATAATAACAGATCCTGATGGGGATGTGGCCAAAGGGAACACTACTACACTGTTGATGGGAATATAAACTTGTTCAGCCACTCTAGGAAGCAGTATGGAGGTTCCTCAAAAGATTAAACATTGAACTCCCCTATGATCCAGCAATTCCACTCCTAGACGTTTACCAAATGACCACAGACAAGACCACACTAAAGCTACCAGCACAACTCTGTTCACTGCAGCATTATTTACCATAGCTAAGACCTGCAACAAATCCATATGCCCCTCAGCAGATGACTGGATCAAGAAAAGGTGGTATATATACACAATGGCATTCTATGCTTCCATCAGAAAGAGTGACATTTCTAGCCTTTTTGCTGTTATTAATTCCAATATCTTAAACTCTTATCTCATTCAATTTATTGTGGTAGCCTTTTAAATGTTCTTCTAATTGTCTTACTGTTTTGTCCTGCTGTGTCACCAATTTTCCTCATATGAAATTGGAGTGAGGTGCTTCTAAAAAGGTTGACCAGATCATTCCATTCTGTCTTTCCACACTTTTGCTACAGCTCTTGTTTTCATTTGGAACAAATTCTAAACTCTTCATAATAGTCTATATTTGATGTAGCCTTGTGTGTACTCAAAAATTGACACAAACTGCTTTTATATCATTTTATTTTATTTTATATTTTGTTGTTCCTAGTTAAAATTTATGTTCAGGAAATTTCTGAACTTATATTGAGGAGATTTTGCAATTTACATTCAAGTATAAGTTATAAGTATTTTAGCACATGTATAGATTCACATAGCCATCATTGAATATAAAATATGAAAAAATAATTCCATCATATTTATTGTATTTCAACTTCCTTCACCCTGAACAATTTGAATCGGTGACCCTATTCATCATCCCTAAAGTACTGCCTGTTCTTTACCCCATATAATTGGAATCTTAGATTATTATGTGTACATATGTTCCAGAAACTTACTTCTTTCATTTTGCTTAGTATTTTTGAGATTTGTCAACATTGTCAGGGAAAAAGTAAATTGTAAAATTATACCAACTGTCCTATATTACCTCTGGATGGCTTATCATATTTGTCAAATGTTCATTGCAAAATCATCAAGCAATTAGTATGAAATATTTTACCCTCATCCTATTCATGTTTGTGTCCATTATTTATAGGATCTGATTATACTTTCCCTTAATGCATATAGTATATTTATGTATTTGTGATAACCAGGATAGAAACTTAAATTAAAATGAGTTGAAAAGATAAAATGGAATAGTAATCAGAAGAGAGTTAAAATACATTATCCTGGATAGCCAAATTCTTGACTTCCTTTAGAAACAGTAGCTTTCTACCAGAATTAATTTTTTTCTAATCATTTGTGCTAGAATATTAGTTTGACCTTGCTTTGGTCTTCTTCATCCAGGGAAATATTTCAATTTTCATAGATCTCATTATTTTTGTTCTGTATGGAAGTAGATTAGGAATAATACTTCCTAATCAATCTATGATGAGCCATTAATCAACTGGAGACAGATACAGGTATTTTAATATGGCTCAGACATTTTGTTTACATGAGAATACTATTGATCATGGACTACACATACTCATTCATACATATGCATCCAACTGGCTTTTCTTTTTTCAAGTTAACTACTTAGTGAAGGTGCTTTAAAGTAAATATTTGGAGATAGTTGCTATGGTTTTGTAAGTCCCAGAGTGACTTGCAATAAGATATAAAGTTAAAGAACTTTTTACTAAGACTTGGGTTACCTCTGTTTAAATTCCAACTCTGCCAAGAATTCTTCTGCTGTTTAACTTCAAGCAAGCACATGACTTAGTTTTACTTGGCCTCACTTTTCACATTTTGTACAATGATTTTTTGATTAGATAACTTTCAAGGTTTATTACATCACCTATATTCTATGAGTTTGTAAATTTTACCAAATATCTGAAATAATTTTATTAAGTATCTCTCTTAGAAAAAGGTATGTTATTCATTTTTTATTTCAGAAATTTTAGTGTTCATATTGAGGTTATTTTATACCTATAAAATATGCTTATTAGAACAAAGAAATAATCTTATAAATATGTTAGAAACAATTGCAAAAAAGAAAAAAAAACATTTGAATCCTTTTCTTGGGGTTCATTTCGCCTAACATCAACTTATCTGACCATTTCGGTTTGTCTCAGACATATACTAGCTATTGCAAATAAAGGAAACCATGAGACCAATGTTTCTTTGGGCCTGGCTTACTTCACTTAATATAATTTTTTCCAAGTCTTTCCATTTCCTAACAAATGGGATGGTGTCATTCTTTCTGATGGAGGCATAGAAATCCAGTGTGTATATATACCACATTTTCTTGATCCATTCATCTACCGAGGGGCATCTGGGTTGGTTCCATATCTTAGCTATGGTGAATAATGCTGCAATAAACATAGTTGTGCTGGGAGCTTTAGTGTGATCTTGTTTGTGATCCTCTGGATAAATGCCCCAAAGTGGGATTGCTGGGTCATAGTGGAGCTCTATTTGGAGTCTTGGGATGGGAAGGGGAAACAAAGGAGGAGGCAACAATGCTTGATAAGAAATGTACTCATTACCTTGCCCATGTAATTGTAACTCCTCTGTACAGTATTTTCACAATTAAAAAAAAAGGAAGGAAAATCTCAAAAAATATGCTTATTGGTAAAGGAAAATTAGACAACAACACTATTTTAGCTTAGTTTATAAAGCAGATTGGATATGGACACAAAACAGGCGATTTCAACCTTCTAGGTAAATGTTACAAAAGATCTGAAATGGAAGAGTAGCTCTTGGCATATGTGGAAAAGAATGCACATGAAACATTGTAAATAAACATCATATTTACTGTCATTTATTTTATGATTGTAAATGTGTATGTAAGTGGAAATTGGTATTTAAGGAGTAACACATTCTCGATTTAAAATCAATAACATATCTTAAGAAAACCCAGTTACTCCAAATGTCAAACATAACATAGTTTAGTTTGACAGATTATATATCTACTGGGAAGTAAATGTGTAAAAATATTTTGAAAGTACATTTTCCAGTACTATATATTTCACTATGAAATACTTTCTTTTCATGTATTTTTAAATAGCCATCTAAGATAATTTTTTACACAGATGAGGAAACTATAACTGAAGGAGGTTAAGTCATTTGCATAGAGTTAGTATGCAATAGAGCTTTGAGTCAATTTGATGAATGTCTGCTTCTATATCAAATGTTTCTACTAATACTCCATGTTCCCGATAAATCTGAGGAATACCTCATATAATTTTATTTCTAAAAGCACTACTGATCAACATGAGCTATGAAAATTTATTCTGTCAGGTCTTCCTAAATGGATAGCTTTCACCAGAGTTCTGAAGCAACTTAAAACAAGAATCTAGTTAGCTTTAAAGAATATGGAGGGCCCAGGCTTACATATCTTATATAGGCTATAAACATCTTTGTTGAAAGAACAGCTATTTGTAGGATACAGTCATTTTGTTTTTCACATTATTAAAGACAGTACCTCTATCTAGATGAATGTCTTAGTTTTCAATGTAATATTATGATAAAAATAATAGTCCCACAAAGATGTCCATATCTTAATCCCCTGCAATTTCAAAAACTATCTTGTAGAAATAATTAAGGATATGCAGATAATTTAGGATTTTGAAGTGGAGAAATCATCCTGGATTATATGGGCAAGCCAAAAGTAATGAAATAAGCCATCCAAATTAGAGGTAGCTAAGTGTGGCCACAGAAGAATTGGCAGAATAAAGTGATCTGTGGAAAAAATTCAAACCACTTCTGCTGACTTTGAAGTGGAGAAAAGGTCATATAGCAAGGAATGTGTATACCCTGTAGAAACCATGGGGGCAGAGAAATGTTTCTAGAACTTCTGGAAACAATTCAATGAAACACTTACATCTTATGCTAATGATGTGTATTATATTTCTGACCTTCCTTCCCTATCTCCCTCTTTCTTTTCTTCTCCCTCCCTCCCTCTCTCCCTCTCTCCCTCTCTCTTTCCCTCTCTCTCTCCCTCCTTCCCTCCCTTTCCTTCCTTCCTTCCTTCCTTCCTTCCTTCCTTCCTTCCTTCCTTCCTTCCTTCCTTCCTTCCTTCCTTTCTTCTTCTCTTTCTTTTGTGTGTGTTGGTGTTTGGACTTGAACTCTAGGCCTTGGCACTATTCCTTACTTTTATGCTCAAGGCTAGAACCCTACCATTTGAATCACAGCTCTACTTTCAATTTTTTGATGGTAAATTGGAGATATGAGTTCCCCAAATTTGTCTGCCTAGGATGGCTTTGTAAAATACTAAAATCTTCAGCTCCTAAGTAGCTATTATTACATGCATAAGCCACCAGTGCCTAACTCTAACAATCTTTAAACTTTAAATTTGTAGTAATTTGCTAGACTGATTGAATACTAATATACATACCAAATGTATATAAGCCTCTAAGATTACTCATGGCAAATAGTTTTATCAAATAAAGAGAGAGCTGGTATGGAAGATTGAAAGATTTTTTGGCCTCCTCCAATTTAGCAAATGTAGGTGTCAGAAAAATTATAGTTTGAAAGTTGAATTTGAAAACATTAACATAATATGCTCACCATTTACTTCCACTGAGGAAAATTTGACTTAATCTCTATAATAAAATGACCAAATGTGATGTGCTATAATGGGAAATTCTCCAAATTTTCCCTTTTAAACTTCTCCTAGACGTTCATTTCCAGATTTATTCCAGCCCAGTTATTTTTTTTTAACCTTCTGCATTTCTTCTTTGCAGGTAGAGGAGGATTGAAGTACTTTCTTCTGGCTAATCATAAAGAAACAATGAGCTCTGGACCACAGGGACTTGGTAACATAGGCTAGCTTTCCTAATTCTTTGTAAATATTCACTCTACTGATTATTGGATTAAAGAAAGCAATTTTTCAGGGATTACTTGGCATTTTGTCTTAAGTAAATTACAGATTATCATTTGGGGAACACAAGTAGATTTTCAGGGGGAAATTTGATTAAACAAAGTAGTTTGAGGTTGAGGTAAAGCATATTCATTAAATTAACTTGTAACTAGAAGTTACAATATGGCTTGAAACAAACCTGTCTGTGAGACTGAGTAGACTTCAAAGGTAATTTATTCAAAAATACAATTATGTAGAACTTTAGTTCTACAATCCTGCCTTTGACTTTGGGTGCAAAGATACAGGTTAAACTTTCTTCTTGTAAGAAAGTACTTGTTTGCATCTAAGTTGCCTTTGAGTATTGGTATACATTTCTTTGGAAATCTCTGTTTCTTATTATTTCCTTGGGCTTGGTTTTCTATGGGTGGGTGTTATGTAGCTAGATTTCCATCATTATAACAAAGACCTGTCTTAATAGACTTGTAAAGAGAAAGGTTTCACAGTTTTGGAGGTTCCAGTCCATGTTCCATTGGTCCCTTTGATTTTGGGCCTGTAATAGGCAGCCCATCATGGTAGAAATCTGTGCTGCAACAAAAGTAGTCAGCTCATTACCAGAGATTAAAAAAGGATAGAAAGAGAAGGAACTATGTTCTCACAATCCCCTTCAAGTAAACAGCCCAGTGAACTAAAAACTTCTCTTAAGGTCCCACCCTTTCAAAAATGTCGCACTCTTTTCCTGGTCTCCTCCTTGGGGAATGAGCCTTCAAAACAGCCTTGGGAAGACATTCAGAATCCAGTTGCAAGTGTGTTTCCCTATCCTTGGATATTTGTTGGGGGGATATAAGTTATCCTGATAAAAAGAGATAATATTATTGTATGCTTGGTACTTTTAAACTTCAGCTGGTGTGTGTGTGTGTGTGTGTACGCACACGCGCGTGCGTGCACCTGAATATGTCCTGGTACTAGATACTAGAACAAGAACTCAGATGATAGGTGTTATCTTTTAGCTTTTTCTCTCAAGCCTGATGCTCTACCATCTGAGCCATAGCTCCCCTTCTAGATTTTTTTAAGGGTCTCACAGACTTTCCTGCCTGGCCTGGCTTGGAATGGCAACCCCTAGACTCACCCTTCTGAGGAGTGAGGATTATAAGTGTTAGCCACCGATGCCTCACAATCTTAAGAACTGTAATAACCTGTTACCTTCTCTCACAGCTTCTGAGTTATTCACAAGATATTAATGTATATGAAACACTTCTCTGTAATTTTCAATAGAGAAACAGAGATGGGTGAGAGTTGTGAGAAGAAGACATTCTCCAGTTCTTCTTGACCCTTTATTTTCTTATAGACATATCATGTCTGAGAGATCCTACTGTGATGATAGCACACTCCAGCTGTGGCTATATCTACATCATTTCACTAGGATGATCCCCAGACTTTCTGTAAACCACCACGTAAATATGAGTTCAACAGTATGACCCAATATCTCTTAGCAGGTATATTCATATCTCAGGTTTATCTGGGACCAGGAAATTCTCTACACTATTCCTTTGCTCAGGCATATATGACTTACCATAATGAAATGAGCTAAGAGGTCAAACAACTGAATTTTAGTCCAGAGTTTATGGTGGTGTAAATTTCATCTATGTGACTTTAGCTTCTCCATCAGTAAATATGCATGGTCTGGGTACATCATCTCCACATGCGTTGTTGAATTAAGACAGCACCATATTAGGTATAAGCCTATTGGTAGCAAGAAATTTATACTTTTTCTATGTTTTTCTCCTCTTCAACTAGTAGTGTTTTGTGTATCTTAGACTTTTCATGGGAGAATCATCAAAACTTTGAACTCTCAGTCACTTTTCTTTTGCAAAGAAGTTACAGACCAATGAGACTTTACTTTGAGCTCAATTCAAGATATCCGTGGCCAGTGACTTCTGACAAGTCAATTAATTTTTTAACCTCCAAGAAAATGTTCTTGTAGATACTCTTTTATAAACATGCTAGGGTGAGAAGAAATCTTTTGGATATTTTTTCTTTGGTTAGTATCTTATCAAAAGATAAGTTAAAGGATAACTCCAGAAGAAATTTATTTAGCTATCACATCTCTACTATTTACACTCAGGGTACTCTCCTTACAATGACTGAGAAGAGAAAATTTAAATTCTGAATGTGAATTATGTTTACTCTCAAAGCTTTAACTGTTTTCCTGACTTTCCCCCATGTTTGTCTATGATGCACTTGGGGGTGTTTGTATTAAGCTATGATTTCTAGTGTGATTGATTGTGTTTCCAGTGGCTGGACACTTTGCTGGGAGCTATGGTTATGTCTTGGAAAAATCACACCAATCAAATATGAAGACACTGATGTGCATTCGCAAGTAAGAACCTGGCTCTTGGGAGTTTCATCTAGGTCAGGCCTCATAAATTGTGATGATTTTTTTTTACTTTAAGACCTAACTGAAATTCATCAGTGGCTTTACATTGCCTTAACCTTCTCATCTTTGCAATCCAGCCAATGTGTGAGTCAAGCAGCCTTTCATCCACTTTAAGGCTAATGTTTTGTGGCAGTTGGCAAGCCATTTATAAAAGGCAGATGATGGGGACACAGGGTAATTTGGGGGATCACTGAATATCTCAAGGAAAATGATGTTCAAATGTATGTTGCAGAAATTGGGGACAAACACGTTTGCTATAATTTCCTTTTCACAGAAAGTAATGCAAAAATTTCTGAAGGCCTCAGAGCAGAAGAGTTTCAGAATGGTATAGTTATATCATATTAAAAATTATTTACATTTATTTTGAATATTTTATTAACTTTAAGTAGTTGTAACATGATATTTAAGTAGTTGTAATATTGTTAAGTTTCTAGTCAACAAAGCAGTTAATGAATACAATGTGGTCTTTGTCACCCTTTTCAACATTCTCACTCATTCCTCCTAATCCATAGCATAACATAAAGTACAGGAACCACAAAGTTTTAAACACCTTTCTTCCTATCTCATATCATTGGCCCAATAAGTTACCATATGGAATTCAGATACAAGAAGCACCTAGGTGCTTTTAATTGTGTGTTGTATTGCCTATGCCTGGTGCAGAGTAGATTCTCAATTAAGATGCTTGAATAAATAGATGAACTGCTAATGAATGAATAGTTGAATGACAACTCCTTTGCACAACTACTTAAAGATAATAAAAGTATTAAAATGAATTGCAACAAAAAGTAGATATTAACAATAGATTCATTGTAAAAGGTATTTTTTAAGATGCAGGGTTACGCTATGTTACAGTATTAGGAGGATTTAAAGAACAATGAAGAATTTATGTGGATGATTTATAAAAAAAAGATGTCAATTTATGGAAGTATCTTTTCACTACTGGAAAATGATTAATGTTTAATCAACAGAGGTCTGAATGCTATGGGACTATGTCTGCACTTGTAGGAACTTAATAATTTGTAATGAATGACCATAAGTAAATGGGCAATGGGGATCATTGCAGATATAAGAACTCTGTGGAAAGTATCTTATTGGAGGGGTGCATAAGAATGGGTTATGCATGGGTGGGTTATCTCTGTAGGTTGGTTCTCTGTAGGTTACATGAATCTTTACCTCTGAGAGTTATGTTGCCGGTGGAAACCCAGGGAAATTAGTAATGGTCTACATTTCCCCATAATAGATTCAGGATAATTTTGGACATGATTTGTTTCTGTTGGATAGCTAAAGCTAAGCAAAACCCAAATTTCCCCTTTTTTCTTCTTAATTATGAGTGCTTATGTGGAAAGTTAATTTGTGTGAGTTTAATTTATTCACATATATTTACATTTGACTCATTAAAATGTTCCTTTCAAGAGTTGTTTGCAAAGATTTGAGCATTTTTAAGTCCTGTCGAGATAGGAAAATATTCTTTTTTTTTTTTTTTTTGCTAGTTGAGAATAAATTTAGAAAACCCAAAGTTTGGGTTGTATCTCACTAGTTTCTAAATATGGAAAGTTATTTTATGCTGTCCAATGGTAACAGACACAAATAAAATCAGAGCAGTGATGTAAGCAGTTACGTCTTTTCCTCACATTGACAAGATGCTATCTGCATGCAGAGGAAACTGACCTTTATGAAACTGGTAAACTCACAAGGAAAACACTAACACTTATAGAAAATCAGGTCACATGGAAACTACTTTTCAGCTTCACATTTAAGGAATTTTAGTCAGTTAACAAGCATGCTTACTTTTTACAAGACATTGTAGTTGTTCTAACACATATAAACGTGTACTATTCTTGCTTTTAAAAAACTTACTGTTTGAGACCTCAAAGGCTTACCTATTATATACTAATACAAGTTATCATCCCAAATTCTCCTGTGTTGTTTTCATTATTTCTGTTAAGAGTGAATGATGATTGACCTTACTTCACCTTTTTTCATTACTAGGCACAGAGCTAAATGACGGTATTGGTTTTATCTCATTCAAAGTCATAGGGCTACCATTTGTGAAACACACACACACACACAACACACACACACACATATATAAATCATAAGATGTATATCTTACATACATATTATATATACATATAATAGTAAGGCCAAAGGGAACAGTGAGAAATCTATGAGCTTTTTCAACGTCTGTCATAACTCATTATTGTTCTCTTTTAAGTGGCTGAATTAAATAGCATATTCTTAAGTGTGAGGCTAAAATTGGAGAACATAAGAGGGCATATTTAAATATCATCTGTGTATGTATGTGTGTTTGTGTAAGAGAGAGAGACAGAGACAGAGACAGAGAGATGGTATTGGGGCTTAAATTCAGGGCATCTTTCTGGCTTAACTTTTATGCTTATAGTTGGCAGTCTATCACTTGGTTTACACATCTACTTCCTGTTTTTTGTTGCTGAATTGGAACTAGTCTTTTAGATTTGTCTACCTAAGTGAGCTTTGAACTTAAGCTAAGATTATAAATATAGACAGAGACCCAGAAGATTTTTATATATTATATAGAACATTATAGCTTTTTAGACTCCTAGAGAAAAAGACTAAGAATTCATCAGGTATAAAATCCATCCAGTATTTAGAAAAAATTAAATAATTGCTGTGTTTAGAATTTTTTAAATGAACAATCCAATGCCATGGGATGGTTTCAGCCTATATTAAAATTGATTTTTGCTGAAATAGTTAATCTTTTATAAGAATCCTGACCACTTGATAATGGCTGTTTAAGCAATCCAAAAAAGTAAAAGAACTTTACTTTTATCTAGATCTTTATGTAAATCACCTTCACTGGCTCACTTGAGAATAAGCATTATGATCTGGACAAACAACCTGTTCTGTAAAATTCATTTGTCTACCTTTATACCGTAAACTGGATTGTTTCACCCCATGTTTCTGACTTCTGACTCTTTGATGATTTGGGCTTTAGGAGTTAAATATCCAAACACAGAATCTGTTATAGGCCCTTGGGAATGAGAAGAAACTGTCACTTTCTACTAGCATAAAAGAAATAGCATTGGCAATGTTGTTCTTAAGGGAATCAAATAATTCAGCTTCCCTAAAGGACTTCAGTCTTTGTATTTGCATTCATTTTCTTCCCAGTAATGATATTTATTGAAATAAATTCATGATCTTAAGTCCAAAGAATATCTGCAACCTGTGATTATGTTGATCTTTCTTTGATTTCACTAGTTTCTTATACAGTTAAGGTCTTGATGTACAATATCATAAAAGGAAAATAGATTACATGTCAATCTAAACCTATGACTATTCCAACTAGAATACTGTAACATTGTTGAGTTACTTGAAAGAAAGTTTATTTCCTAATATAAAGCACACAGAAACCTGTCTGATTAACATTTATCAGTGGTGCTATGCCACCTTACTTCTTTACTCATTTTACTTTTGAAAGAAAAGAATGCTTAATTTAAAGTATGTTTGAATTACAAATTTCAATAGCATTAAAAACACAGCAATTTTTTAAATAATTAGGGTCTTCCATTAACCTTGATTTAACAAATTATACACTTGAAAAATGGTTAAAAAGTAAACATAGTTTTTCTATAATTATATGAGTACAAACTGCTTGTTCACAAGGAATAGTTTGATGGAAAGATTCCTTCCTATCTCAATCAGAACAGGTATTATGCTAATGTTGTGGTAATAAACAACCTCAGCATTAGTGGTTTATGTAATGCAGGTTACATGTTTTACTCCCTCTAGTTTTTATTATGGGTTAGTGAGGGTCTCTGTCATGGTATTCACTCAGGAATCTAGGCTGATAGAATGCATCCTCCTTGAAAATTGCTGGTTCCAGGCCAAAGGAAAAAGAGATGGTCTAAAACTAGTGATTTTATCATTGCTCTAAAATTATAACCTTACTTCTCCTCATGACTCATTAGTGAGAATTCATCATTATTCTCTCCCTTCTAAGACTAATAAGGAAAGTGGGAGAAAAATATACAAATGACCTGGGAGAAAAAAAAAAACAAAAAAACAAGTATAGATGTGAAACCAATGGTTAACACACACAGCTTTCTTTCACCAAATATTTGATTCCTTTTCATTCTTACACATGGAATTGACTAATTCTTCTCCATTAAAGGTATCTCCAGTTGTTCCTCCAGCTCAAAATCTACACTCACTAATCGATTCACAGTGGGCTCTAAATGTGGCTCCTCTAGATCTCGCTTCCTATTATCTAGAGGGAAACGTTTCTCTTCTGAAGACACAATTGAAAAAAGCACAGAGAAAGAGAAAGGTTGGGAGTCACACAGAAATGTTACAACTCTGCTGAGAATAAAATTCCATTCATCCAAAAATTTAAGACCTGGGGCAGTGAGTGCTCCTCTCCAATTCACAATCCCTGATCCTTATCTTCTTGCCCTTCTGCTTCCAGGATCAGCCAATCTCTCTCCTCCTCCCCATTTTGGTGGTTAGCTGTGTACCAATGACTATGATTCATTAGAATTATTCCATTGAAGTGGAGGCTGTGGTCAATTGCCTGGTCTCAGCCTTAAGCATGACTAGAAGGCCCTAGAGCCTAGCAGCCTTTGAGGGGCATCTCTAGGTTGCCTGGCATCAAGGCTTCCACTTGAACTTCTCCCTCTAGTAACTGGGAAGTTTCCTAACCAATCATGTTGGAGCCCTCCTAAGCCTGGGTCCAAATGAAAATAAAGCTTTCCTCCCCCAGAAATTAAAATAAAATGTCTTAACTTAGAAATGAAGAATGCTGTTCAATTATTCAAGTTCATAATGACTCTAGTTTCCATACTCTTGGGATCTCCTTTTTCTTATTTATCCCTTTTGGCAAGTGTAATGGAGAATATGCACTTGCTGGAGACTGGGCAGACATTATAGCTTCCTGTTACTACATGTTTAGGAACTCTTCAGCCATTTAATGGAATGTAAGCAGTTCAAGCCTCTTTTTGTTTAAGTCTTTGATCCTTTATAATGGAAAGAGCCATGCAGAAATTAATTTAGCTTTTTGTCTGTTTGATTCTCATCAGAATGATGTGCCAAAGTGAAACCCATGGTCCTTCTTGTAGCATCTTCATTCTCTTCTCAACTTCATCACAGGAATCTGGAGCTGAAAAGACTTTGGTGAAAGAAATCTATTTCTCTTCCCACTTGTAAAACTGCTAGGATTTCCATAATAGTGCATTGATTCTTTCAACCTGGTAGTTGATTCCAAGGTTTTAAAAAGTGGCTGTGTTGACTATGCACTTGGTGTGATGCCACCCATAAGCTGGGAATTGATGGGCTTTGTTACTCAGTATGTTTTATAAATGTTCATTTACTGCTTTCTTTTACAGCCTTTCTTTCTAGTGTAGATTCTTGACTATTTGGACCTCTCTATTCCTTCTCACATCTGTTTGTGACCTGGAAGATTCTTTTAATTCCATTCTTATATTACCCTGTCACATGTTGCCCAGGGTAGCTACCACATGCTGATGTCCTATTTATGTTGTATACTGATTTAGTATTAACTCATATAACATTCATTTTAATATTTATTAGAATAGCATTGTATTTCTAAGGAACATTTTAAATCAATGAATAGGGCTATGCTATTTTGCTATATGATTTATTCTCCAGAATTGTAGTGCCTTAAATAGCAGAGTCAATCTCTTTTCTCTCTAATCTCTTCCTTTCTCTCCCCCACCTCACACACACACACACACACACACACACACACACACACACACACACACTCATTACATGTTAATTATAAGTCATAGAGGGTCTTTTCTCATTGGATTAATAGTTACTATCTCAAACATTATCTCATGCTAAGTGGGGAGAAACTGGAGCTCTCAAAACCTACCTATAATTAAACGATTAGCCCAGGATGGACTTTCACTTAAAGAGCATCTGATCATAATGAAAAGTTTGCCATGTGTTCAGCAGAGTAGAGCACAGAAAATATTTGGAGCATATTCTAATAAAATCATAACTTCTCTCTCATATCTCAAATCTAATCTCTCAGCAAATCTTATTGAATTTTTTATCTTAAAGATATCAATAATTTGTCTAGTCGTTATCACCTTTGTCTCAATAATTCTGGTTCCATACAATTCCAGTGTTCTCCTGACTTCTCTCCAAAACATTGTTACATAATTTCTCTGGCTAAAAAAATCCTTTCAATTTAATTGGATAAACCTTGAGTGCTTCTTAGAGCCAGAGTATTACTCTAGCTACTGGGGAGAAGATTAAGGTTAGAAAAAGGAGAGAAGGCAAGGTGTACAAAAACCCCATAACTTAACTTCACATATTTTATAGCAATAGGTAGAAAGCATGAGGCTTAGGCAAAGAATTATAAAATACTAAAGAACTGTTAGAATCATTTATTATATAAATGTAATATATGAGTGTAAATTAATTTCAGTTAAAAGTAGTTTTCAGTGCTTTGCAAACCTTTCTAATTAAATAGGTAGAGAACACAGAGTTCAAAGCCTAATAGTTGTTGTGTGATAGATTGCTTTGCTCTGTAATTTGTTGGCATAACAGGAATAGGTCCAAGGGGAAGGGGAGAAAAGAAGCTCAAGGAATGACCTAGATTTGATATATATCACAGCTTTAGTATAGCACACACTAGAAAAAGTCAACAGTGGGGACAGGTTTATATCACTCTGGAGACAGGAAGCAGGGAAGTCAAATATAGTAGAAAGGATAGGTCATCAGAGTATTTGTCTATTATAACCTTCCAGGCAGGTGAATGCTACAGTATTAGTAAATGTAGAGAAATAGACATAATTTGTAGCTTGTCTTATGGGAAAAAGGCAAGAGATAAACGAAGAGAGCCTGAACATGGCTCAAATAGTAGAGCACATGTCTAGTAAACATGAGGCTTTGAGTTTTAATCCAATTGCCACCAGAAGAAAAAAAAAGGCCAAGCAGATATTTAGAGTTCAAACTATGTCAGCTGGAGTCCACCAGTAGCAAGGCTTTTGTATTAGTAGAGACTCCTCACACTAGAATCAAATATAGAAAGGCTTCTAGCCACTCCCCATAATTTCTTCCCAATAAAGACACACCAGACTGGGGTTTTTGAGCATCCTTAAGCAGCAGCTGCATAGGACATAATTTGCCTGGGTGGTCATTGGTGTAGGCAAATTTCAAAGATTCCATAAGCAGTTCGATGTTTCTAAGGAACTTATAAAAATGAATATATAAGACTGTGTTATTTTTCTATCAGGATCAACATCCAGGTCTCAATGCTTTTATACAATGTAAGTCTGTACCTTCTAGCAAAAGCAGAGAATGGCAGAATTTGTGAACTGGCAGTGATTTGCCTTAGTTTATATAGAGTGAATGAAATAAAAGGAGAAAAGTCTGCTTTTATGTCTATAATTTAGCTTGGGTACTTTCTCGTATGTCAGGCTTTTAAAAGAGAGAAGACAGTCAATGAGAAGGCAAGATAGAAATGATTACTTTGTTTAACTCCTCCAGAAAATTTCAAATTATTTTCAATATAAGGGGCTTGAGCCCCATGGGTTTCAGTGTTTTGTTCCAGGCAGGTCACATCATGTAGAAGACGATATGCCTGACTCTCCTGCCTGCCAGCAAACCATATCCTCCTACTGTGCTGCCTCTCCCAATTTTAATTAAATGCACATATGTTCTTGTTTTGCTCTTGTTCCTTCTGTCTGAACTCATCATCCCCATGTTTGTATCCTACTTATTACTTTGAAATGTCCTTTACAATGACATAGCTTAAAAATATTCTGTTATGGGTTTTGTAAACAAACACATTTTGTGCGAGGTGTTTATGCATAATTTCTGATGCATTTTGACACTTCAGGTAGAGGCAACCATGTTGGCCAGCACGGAATAGTTTTACAGAAGGGAAAAGACTCTATTGTTGAGGCATCAGTAGAACGGGAGTAACTTCTGCTTCCTTTTTCCATATCTTGTACAATGATTGGAGACAGGTGCAAGATGCAAGATTTGGTAAGAATTTTTTTCACTCTTGTTTGTAAAGGGAGAGTATTCAAAATAAGCTCTTCTTCCTATTAGTCATTTGATTTGATCTTTGTATGCAGATTGTCATAAGTTGACTAAGTCAAAAGAAAGTCTGGTGTGTACCCAGAAAGTGAAAAAATGAAGGGAAAAATAGGGAGAAACTTGAGCCCAGAGAATAAATGGACAGAGGGAAGAAATAGAAAAACTATAGTATCCTGGGGCCCAAGCTGGCTCTCCAATTCACATTTTGGTTCTTATTTGATTCTCATGTCTCAAAGGGTACAGAGTCTAAGGTACCGAGGAATATTAAGTCCAAAAAAAATTTAACCTCAAGTTTGCTTTTATGAAATGCAGAACATAAAATACTAAGATTGGTTTGGAACTGGAATTCAATAAATTATATGTGTGTATGCATAAATATATGCATAAAAATATATTTATAAATATATAATCTTTAACATTAGTGTTTTTGTATGACATTAGCAGAAAGCTAATATTAATACTGTTTGGTTCCTTTAATAGAAATCATGAGAAAAAGGTAGAAGACATTTATTAAACTTTGATTAGTTCATTATATACTATGTAGACTCCTGTTTAAGTAGTATTGCCAAAACTTTTTATTTTTTCTGTGTTGATAAATGGAACTAGCCATTAATGCCTCTGAATCATTATATTTTAATTATAACACAAAGAATATTGATTCAATTAGTCTGCACATGATGCCTATATGTGATTCTTGGACCTGGAGCTGCACAATTGGACTAATGAAGAATTTTCAAATGTGTTAGTCAGACTTCATCACTAGGACAGATATTTGAGAGAAACTATTTTTAAAAGAAGAGTTTATTTGACTCCTGTTTCAGATGTTTAAGTCTATCCTGCTTTCTTCATCATTGATGGGTCTGATACCTCATGGCAGAAGGATAGAACTCATCACCTATTGTCTAGGATACAGACAGAAAGAGTGAAGGCAAAGTATATCACTTCCAATCAAAGTCTATCTCCCATTCCTATGACTTCCTAATGGCACATTAGGAATTCACATTATGAATTCATCAGTGAGGAATTCAAAGCAATCATGATTCAGTCACTTTCCTTAAGCCCTATCAACTGGCAACCAAGCCATTAACTCATGAACCATTTGGGAGAATGCTTCATAACCAAATCATAACATTTTGCCCATGCCCCATCCCTCCAAAAATTCATCCTATAATTCAAAATGCATTTAGTCCATCTTCTAAAGTTTCCAAGCCTCAAAGCAAACTCTTAGCTGTGGTCCTCTTAAAATTCAGAAAACAAGCGATAATCTTTCAGGATAAAATAGCATAGAGTAAACATTTTTAATAGGAGAAGAGGAAGAAAGAATCCGACAAAAACAAGATTGACACCCAACAGAGAAAATACTTAATTCAGTGGCTCCATCCCCAGCATCTAGAGCATGTAGTATGAGCTCCAGTGGCTTTAGCCACTCCTTTGACCCCATTTTAGCCATGGTGGTTTGCACTCTAAATAGTCTCTCCTGTGCTGACTCTGTTCACTGTCAGCAGCTTTTCTCAACAGGGATTCCATGTTCTTGGCATCTATGATTTTCTGAGGTCTCCATTGCACCTTCATTTTCAGTGTCCTAACTTCTGCCTCTTCCTACAGGGATTCTGACCCTGCCATATCTGAAAGGAAGCCTCTGTGACCCTTATTCTGCTTGCCTAAAATACAGTGTCATGTGGAAGCCATCAAAGTCTACCCCAGCTTGAGTGTTAACTATACGTATTTGGCCTCTGCGCATCTAGAAAACGGAATATTGTGAAAAATGCTAGGGTAAACAATACCCTTGATTGTCCTTTGAAAGCAGGTTGCCCTTGTAGTCCTTTCTTCTCAATGGAAAGACTTTTAAGTGAATTTGTCCTTTTATATCCTGGAGCTAGCAATGAAGAGTCTTGCCATTGAAGGGAAGCTTCAGACATCTTCCTCTTTTCCCTGGTGCAAAGTAGCTGGTTTCGTTTAAATGGTGTTGATCTATTCAGGTACCATGTTTTACTTAGCTTCAATTTTTCTGACCAAACTGAAAACTTTTGAATTTTTTTCTCCAATTCGTTTTGTTCTGCATTCTTACTATAAATACGGCTAAAAGGAAGGGCAATATCTGACTGCCAGGCTGCCTGGAAAAGTCCTTTTTTTCCTGATTAATTTTCCTATTACCTTTCAACTAAAGCTCATCCCAAATGTTAAGAGATAGACAAAATACAGACAAATTCTTTGCCATAATGTAACATGTGTGGCCTCTAGTCAAATATACAATAGAGCCCTCATTGTATTGTGAAGCATAATTAGCACAGTCTTTACCCTTTATATATTTATTAGAATTCTAGCCTTTG
Source organism: Dipodomys ordii (assembly GCF_000151885.1). NCBI lineage: Eukaryota > Metazoa > Chordata > Mammalia > Rodentia > Heteromyidae > Dipodomys > Dipodomys ordii. The sequence goes on from NW_012267269.1 coordinate 7,670,914, forward strand.
TGTTTCCTTCTAAATTACCCATAAATCTCTACAGTGAGGACTTTTCTAGTCATATTTCCAAATATTTTTCCAAGTGCTTCTCACGAACCAGTTGCCAAGCCTCTGAAACAACATCAGGAATAACCACAGTAAAGATTCTACTTATCATTTTTCTGTGTTAGTTTTAATCACTGTAATGAATATCCAAGAGAAACAAATTAAAAGAAGGAAAAATTTATTTGCCCTCTGGCTCAGAGGTATCAATCCATATGGTTGACTCCATTATTTTTGGTCCTGTGGTCCATTGTCCAAGGAGAGAAAGAAAAAATTGTTCACTTCATAGTAATCAGGGAACAGGGAAATAGGAAGAGCTTAGACAAGGTACATCAGTGCCAGGCCTTTAGTGAACTACTTCCTCTAACAAGACCCTATTTTCTAATTCTGTCATTTTTCCATAATGCCATCCAAATATGAATATATCAATGGATTAGACTTACAATAGCTTTCACAAAATGGAAATATTTTATAAAGCTCCTGGAATAGTTCATGAAATTCAAGAAAAACTTGGAGAACCAGGCCACTGGAAGTGGGGATTGTGGGTAAAAGAGTTGAAGGAACAGGTCAATTTGGATTTAAAGCTGTGCCATACTTTATTCCACTGTAACTTTCTAGTCATTTTGTCAGGTCAAATTCTCTTTTGTGAATCTCAGATCAAATATCTGACAAGAATCAGTAGATATATAGACAATAATAGCATGGCATTGTAGATTTTAAGTTAGGCAGACATTTCAAAAGTGGTTTGTAAGACCTATTTTAAAAGAAAGGCATTATTTGAAAATAACCTGATTAAAAATTATGGAAGACATTACTAATGGATTCATTTGATTGTGCTCTTTGTTTTATATTAAGATCTTAGTAGAAAATGTCTCTTAATCACAGGTTGAAGAAAATTATGTCCACTGTTTAAATGAATTATTTTCCTAGTACAATGAGAACAACATGTGATTTCTGTGTTAGATGTTGACATTAATGTAACAAATATCTGAAACAATTACCTTATAGAAAGCAAAAGTTTGCTTTAGCTAATAATTTTAGAGATTTTTTTCATGATCGGTTGGTCGTGTTGCTTTAGAGCCTGTGGCTGGGCATATTACATGGTCAGAAAGCAAAAAAAGGGATTCTAGGATACTGTTCTAACCTTTTAAAGTGTGCTTCCAAATGACCCCCAAAGAACAGACCATCTCCCACTAAATTTCACCTCTTAAAAATTCTCATTAGCATCAATGGTACTATCTGCTAAGGACCCAAACTCTCCAACACATGTACTTTTGGGACTTGATGGATTTATTTTCTTTTTTTCTTTTTTCTTTTTTAATATATATTTTTATTGTAAAGATTCTGTACAGAAGGGTTACAGTTACATGAGTAAGGTAATGAGTACATTTCCTATCAAGCATTGTTACCCCCTCCTTTGTTTTTCCCTACTATCCCTTCCCTCCCCAGCTTCCCAACTTCTCCCCCCCGAAGCTGTAAAGTTCATTTTCAACATAGTGTCTTGTACATCTCATTGTTACAATGGGTCAACCTGTATTCTTATTTCAGCATTTTGTTATTTCTCTTCCCCTCACCAAATTAGAAAAATGTATATAGAAGATGCAGGACACTAGAATCAAATACAGTTACAACAGGGGTTATACCATGGGGGAAGAACACACAAAAGAAACAAAAAAAATCACATATTACATCATAAGTACATTAAAAACAACAGCAACAAAGATAAAATCTCTTGTGTCCCTATCTTGGGGTTCATTTCGCTTAGCATCATCTTATAAGGTCATAGTTTTTTAACAAATAGGTCAATGTGGGATAGATAGATAGATATCACATTTTCTTGATCCATTCATCTACTGAGGAGCATCTGGGTTGGTTCCATATCTTAGTTATGCTGGTAGCTTTAGTGTGGCCTTGTTTGTGATCATTTGGGTAAATGCCCAAAAGTAGGAATGCTGGGTCAAAGGCGAACTCTAGATATAGTCTAGAGCAGTTAAACAAGTTTACACTCCCACCAACAATGCAGTAGGGTTCCCTTTTGGCTACATCCCCTCCAACATCTGTTGTTATTAGATTTCTTGATTATAGCCATTTTAACTGAGGTGAGGTGGAATCTCAATGTTGTTTTGATTTGTATTTCTTTTATAATTTTATTCATTAATAATTTTTTATTATGAAAGTATCATAAAGAGAGGTTACAATTACACGAGCAAGGTAATGAGTACATTCTTATCAAGCATTGTTGCCTCCTCCTTTGTTTCCCCTTACCATTCCCTTACCACTCCTGCCCTCCCCCCCCAAAGTTGTAAAGTTCGTTTTTCGACATAGCATCTTGTACATTTCATTGTTATAATTGGGTCTACCTGTATCCCTATTTAAACAATTTGTTTTTTCCCTTCCCCTCCACAAATTATACCAACATCAAATACAGTGAAAACAGGGGTTATACGTGGGGGAGGTACATATAAAGCAACAAAAAATCACCTTATATATATGTTATTTCTTTTATGGCTAAAGGAGTTGAGCATTTCTTAATGTGTCTATTGGGCATTCTTATTTCTTCTTCAGAGAGGTTTCTCTGTAAGCTTTTAGACCACTTATTTATCAGGCAGTTGTTTCTTTGAGAATTTGTTGTTGGGGGATTTAGTTTTTTGAGTTCCAAGTATATTTTAGATATGAGACCCTTGTCCGTTGTGTGACTAGTGAAGATCTTCAACCAATCCATGGGCTTTCTATTGATCTTGCTTGTTATGTCCTTTGCCATGCAGAAGCTCTGCAGTTTCATGCAGTCCCATTTGTCCAACCTTTCTTTGATTTGTTGTGTTTTGGGTCTCTATTAAGAAAATTTCATCCTGTGCTAAGGAACCCTAGAGTTTCTCCTATTCTTTCCTGTAATGTTTTCAGGGTGTCTGCTTTGACTTTGAGGTCTTTGATCCATGTGGAGTTGATTCTGGTGCAGGGTGATAAATACGGATATAGCTTTAGTTTTCTACAGGTGCTTATCCAATTTTGACAGTCTCATTTACTGAAAAGGCTTTCTTCCATTCTATTTTTTAATCCCCTTTATCAAAGATTAGGTGGCTATAGATCTGTGGGTTCATTTCTCAGTCTTAAGTTCTATTCCATTGGTCCTCAGGTCTGGTATTGTGCCAGTACCAAGCTGTTTTGATTACTATAGCTTTGTAGTACAGTTTGAAATTTGTCATTGATATTCCTTCACCACTCTTCTTTCTGATAAGGATTTTTTTTCTATTTGGGGTCTTTTACTGTTCCATACAAATTTTTGGGTTGCTTCTTCTATTTCACTGAAGAATGAGATTGAGATATTGATACGTCTCACAATGAATTTATAGGCAGCCTTTGTCAGTATTGCCATTTTTATGATGTTTATCCTCCTAATCCAGTAGCATGGAAAGTTTTACCACTTTCTTAGTCTTGCTTTAATTTCCTTTTTCAGGTTTTTAAAGGTTTAATCATAGAGGTACTTCACTTTAGTTAACTCATGGATATTTTATTTTTTGTGGGGCTATTACAAAAGGAGTCACATTCCTGATTTCAGCTGTGCTCTTCTCATTATTGGCATACGGAAAAGCCATTGATTTTTGAGGGTTAATTTTATACCCTGCTACTCTGCCAAAGTTTCAGATCAGCTTGAGTAATTTGGGAATAGAGTCCAGGGGTTCTATAAATACAAGATCATGTCATCTGCAAAGAGGGAGTGTTTTACTTAACCTTTCCCTATTTGGAACCACTTTATGTTTGCATCTTTTCTTATTGCTCTAGCTAGGCATTCTAATACTAAATTGAAGAGGTACGGAGAAAGCAGACATCCTTGTCTCATTCCTGAATTTAGAGGAAATGGCTTTAGCTTTTTGCCATTAAGTATAATGCTGGCTGTAGGTTTGTCATACACAGCCTTTACTGTATTGAGGAATGTTCCATAGATTCCTAGTTTTTCCAGAGTTTTCATCTTAAAGGAGTATTGGACCTTGTCAAATGCTTTTTCTGCATCTATTGAGATAATCATGTGGTTCTTATCCTTGCTCTTTTTGATGTGATGTTTTACATTAATTGATTTGTGGAACCAGCTTTGCATCCCTGAAATGAATCCTGTTTGATCGAGGTGTATGGTATTTTGATGAGTTGTTGAAGTCTATTCACCAAAATTTTGTTAAAACTTTTGCATCGATGTTCATCAAAGAAATGGGTCTTTGGTTCTCTTTCTTTGATGATTCCCTGCCTGGTTTTGGGATGAGGGTTATGATGGCTTCATCAAAAGAGTTTGGTAGTGAACTTTCACTTTCAATTTCACTGAGGAGTGGAGGAGTATTGGGTGAGTTCTGCTTTTAAGGGCTTGTAGAATTCAGCTGTAAATCCATCCTGTACTGGGCTTTTCTAAGTGGGAAGTCTCTTATTGCTTTTTCTATTTCAGTGCTTGATATGGGTCACAAGTTGGTTTAAATCAGCTTGGTTTAGTTTGTGTGTGTCAATATTTGCTGGAAATTTGTCCATTTCTTCCAGATTCTCAAACTTATTAGCATAAAGGCTTGAGGAGTATTCCCTTATAATGTTCTGAATCTTGTTTTTTTTCTATGGTGATGTTTTCATTCTTATCTCTGAATTTGTTTATTTGGGTGTGTTCTCTTTTTTTCTGATAAGATTGGCTAAGGGTCTGTTAATTTTGTTAATTTTTTTAAAGAACCAACTCTTTTGTTAATTCTTTCTAAGGTTTATTGGACTTTAATTCATTTAATTATGACTTAATTATTTATTTCTGTCTCTTGGATTAGGGTTTAGCTTGTTGCTCTTCTTTAAGGAGCTTCAGGTACCTTGTGAAATTGTTGGTTTCAGATCTCTCCAATTCGTTGATGTAGAAACTCAGAGCTATAAACTTTCCTCTGAGTACTACCTTTACTGTGACCAAGCGGACCTGGTAATTTATGTATTCATTTTTGTTAAATATCATGAACATTCGAATTTCCTTTCTAATCTCTTCCATGACCAACTGGTGGTTCAACAGTGAGTTGTTTAGCCTCCATTTGTTACAGGACTTTGGTGGCTTTTGGTGTTGACTTCTAATTTAATTTCCTTCTGGTCTGAGAAAATGCAGGGCATCATTTCAATGTTTCTGAATTTGGACTAATTTGCTTTGTGACCTAAAATGTGGTCTATTTTGGAGAATGTTCTCTGTGTTGATGAAAGGAATGTGTATTCTGGTATTGCTGGGAAAAATATTTGGCAATTGTCTGTTAAGTCTAGTTAATCTATGCAGTTGTATAGATATGAGTTTTCTCTGTTGAATTTTTGTCAGGTTGGTATATCCAGTGGGGATATTGCTGTGTTAAAGTCTCCAACAATTAGTGTCTTTGGATCTATGTGAGATTTTAGAGGAAGTAGTGTTTCTTGGATAAATTTGGGTGCTCTGTTATTTGGTGAATAGATATTTAGAATTGTAGTATCCTCCTGAAGGAGAGATCCCTTATATAATAACCTTCTTTACCTCTTCACACTAATTTTAATTTGAAGTCTATTTTATCTGATATTAGGATTGCTACTATGTCCTGTCTCTGGGGGCTGTTTGCTTGGTAGATTTAATTCCATTCTTTCACCTTCAGAATATGTTTGTTTTTGTGGGCAAGGTGTGTCTCTTGAAGGCCGCAGATAGAAGGATCTTGCTTTTTGATTGAAGTTGATAATCTGTGTTACTTAATTGGATAGTTAAGTACATTAATATTGAGAGTCAGCACTGAGAGGTGTTTGGTAGTTCTTGCCATGTTATCCATCTTCTTTGGGGGTTGTGCCAACTAGGTTTTTCCTATGATTCTTGAATTCTCTGTTTAGGGGCTGTTTTTTGTCCTTTATCATGCTTTTGTTGCTTTTCTATATATAGGACATCCCTAAGTATCTTTTGTAGGGCTGGATTGGTGGAGATATATTGTTTCAATTTTTCTTTGCTGTGGAAGGTTTTTATTTGACCTTTAATTATGGAGAGTTTTGCTGGGTTCAGTATTCTTGGTTGATAATTGTCTTTTCTCCCTGACAGCTCTAAGTTCCTTTCCTTGGTCTCAAATTATCCTGTGTGAATTACAATGTGACAGTGTGATGTTCCATTCTGGTCTGGTCTATTTGGGCTTCTAAAAGCTTCTGGTATCTGAATCGACCTTTCTTTTTGCATGTTTGGAAACATTCTGCTAGGATTCTGTTAAATAAATGTCCTAGACCTTTTACTTCTGTCCCTAGGTTGTCCTCTACACCCAGTGAACTAAATTAGGCCTTCTGATGATGTCTCTAAATGTTGACTAGATCTATCACATTTCTTGAGTCTGTCTTGAATACTTGTCTCTTTCTCTGTAATGTCTAGACTGTCTTCAATCCCAGAGATTCAATCCTCTGGATGTTCTAACCTATGGTAAAAGCTTTCTACTTTGTTTTTTATTTCCTTTCCTTCTAATTAGTCAAAATTTTTGGCTTCAAATTCTTTGTTTGAGCTTTATTTTAGAGCTTGCATGGACTTCTATACCTTAATTTGGCTTTCAGTGTTCATTCTCAAATCCTTTAATTGTTTGGTTATAGCTTCATTGGACTCCCTTTCCTTCTGTTGGGCTTCATTCAGCTTTCCTTTTGTGGCCTCCATGGATTCCTCCAGCTATCTGTTTTTAGATTCCATGAGTGCCACTATTAATCTTTGTTTATTCTCATCCCAGTCATGCAATTCCTCTATTAATCTTTAATTAGCCTCCTCATGCTAATGAAATTCCTGTATCAATCTTTGGTTAGCTTCATCATGCTCATGCATTTCCATATCATGCTCACACACAATCCTTTGCAGGCTTTCCATTTTGTCATTCAGCAGGTTTACCAGGAATGCCTGTAGAGCATTTCAGAATGCTCCTCTGGATTATTCACTTACTGTTCTGTTGCTGGATTATCATAAGCAGGAGTTGAGATACCTGGACTTGCCACTTTTCTTGTGTTTGTCCAGCTTTTTCTGCCCATTTGGGAATGAAAACAAAACCAATTTTGTGCTAGAACACTCTTTTAAGGCAGGCATCAACTAGAGCTCTGTAGTTGCACAGTGTTTGACACAGTCAAAATGAGTATATGTACAATCTAGTTCAACAGATACAATCTAGCTCAGCAGCAACAACTAGGGATCAATGGACTAGGAAAATCAAATAAGAAATTAATAGGTTTAGGGAGAATTGTGAGGAGAAAATAAGATTAGAGGAAAGTGGCAAGGGAAAGGGAATAAAACCAAGACGTAAATTCAGACAGAGGTAAAGGATAGAAGGAAAGGAGAAGAGAGATAAAGAAAAAGGAAAATTAAAAAATTAAACACTTGGGCTGGGAAGGTGGCTCAGTGGTAGAGCGCTTGCCTTGCATGCATGAAGCCCTGGGTTCGATTCCTCAGCACCACATAAGCACAAAGAAAAAAGCCAGAAGTGGTGCTGTGGCTCAAGTGGTAGAGCGCTAGCCTTGAGCTGAAGAGCTGAGGGACAACGCCCAGGCCCAGAGTTCAAGCCCCACGACCGGACCCAAAAAAAATTAAAAAAAATTAAACACTTAAAAATATATAAGTATGCAGGAATAATACTACAATTAAGGTAGTTAAGGCTGAGAGTTTGTGAAATGCGTAATAAATATCTAAATTAAGTATATACACAATGAATGATGTCTAAGAATTAAAGATGGGTATTTATCTGGGGATGAACAGAAGAACAATTAAGTAAAGCAAAAAAACAAAAAGACCAAAAGGGAAAAGAGTAAAAAGAGAATATTAAAAAAAACTAAAATGAAAATGATAAAAACAGAAAACAATTTTAAAAAATTGGATAGAACAAAGAGTTCTTTGATTTTTTGGGGGGGGCGGCGGATCTTGTGTCCCCCCTGTGTCTGTAACCAGTCTCTTAGTGGAGTCTCTGGTTTGCTTATGATGTTTGGTTTTCCTGTGGTTTGATTGGTTTCTTAAATCAGTTTGTTTCAGCAGGCAGAAAGAAGCTTTGCATTATCAAGGGCTTTATGACCCTCCTTCCAGGCTAGTTCAGTGGGAGGGCGATCTGCTTGGAGTATCACAAAAGAGGGAGATGGCTGTTTCCTCTAGCTTTGAGTGGCTGTGATGTGGCTAGATTGTGGGTAGGATTGAGGCCTGTCAGCAATCAATAGCTTTTCCTTGAGATACCTCCTGAGATATCTACACAGCCCAGCATACAGCTATTCTCAGGATTTATGTTTACTGAGTTTCTAATTGTTTTTCTTTTACCCTTGGGCTGGGTCTGCTGCCTGTGTACAGTGGGGTGAGGCAGCTTCTGGCTCTGTTTACCCAGTGAAGAAAGTCATGCCTCCATGGGCAGAACTTCCTCTTCTTGGGAAGGGCAACTTTTCCTGAGGGTGTAGCTGAGCACTCAGGTCAGTCTTCTTTGACCTGTTGATTGGCTATTGTCTTCTTCCAAGGCCTGAGTTAACTGCTAGCTGCTCTGGCCTGGTCCTTCTCAGTAACAATGATGAAGTCCTGCTCAGGTGGTGGGGGTGGGGCTACCTTCCCACTGCTCTGTGAAAGGGAGTAGGATGTCTTGTGGGGTACGAATGCCTTTCTCTTGGTTTGTGGGCTGTCCATGGCTGCAACTGTCTGTGGCCAGCAGGATGAAGCTTTCTGACCCTTGTCAGTTCTTGCTGGCCGTGAGTAGAACCTGCTTACACACCACCTCTGGTGCATTTGTCCCGGGGTTTTTCTTGTTATGGCATGTCAGTAGCAGCTGGTTCTGCTGCTGCTGCTTCCATGGACACCAGTGAGTGCTTGAATCTGTCTCCTTAACCAACCTGACTGAATTTTTCCTCTCTGGCAAAACTCTCTGTACTATGATGGCACATTTGGTGTGACTCCCTAGTCTTGGACTTTTCATTGGAACATTAAAACTTGTTTCTAAGCAAGAGCTTGTTTAGCCCCCAGTTCCTCCTCTGCCATCTTCCTCTGGACTCTTGACTTGATAGATTTATAGCCAAATTCTCTTCAAAATAGAACTAACATCAGTACTTGTCAAACTCTTCAATGAGATAGAAAGAGAGGGATCACTACCAAAATCATGCCACGAAGTCAGCATAATACTCATCCCAAAGCCAGATAGGGACCCATCTAAAAAACAACAACAACAACAACAACTACAGACCTATCTTTTTTTGGACATAAATACAAAACTTCTCAATAAAATCTCATCAATCGAATTTAATCACTAATCAAAGAATCATAAACTCTGATCACATGGGGGTTACAGCTGATTCAACATATGTAAATCAGTATGTATAATACAACATATTAATAGAAGCAAGGACAATTCATAAACAAACTAGAATAATGTATATGTTTCTTTTCTTCCCTCCCCACTCCAAAGAAAGTTCTCCAGCTATTTAATCTCAAGTACTATTTTTCATTTATTTTTGGCATTTTGGTATTTTGGCTAAAAAAAACACCAAACTCTGACCAGTGTTTGATTTACATTAAATTTCTGGATTTCATATTTTCCAGATATGTAATGCTGGAGAAATGATCTTAATTTTAGTTTATATATCTATAAATATAATCTGTAATATTTAATGAAATTGACATGTAAATAATATAATACCCCTTAGCATTGCATAAAGCCAGAGCAAAATAAATAGTAGTCATTAGTGTTAATGCTACAGTTATAATTCATTGTGTTCTGATGTAGCTGCCTCTTCTTCAGATTCTTGTACTCCACTTATTTTGATGATTTCCAACATTTGATTCTTAAAGCCTTTACTTTTGCTTTATTTTTAATTAAACCAGTTTCATTTTTCTTTCAATTTTTCTATGTCTTCTTGTGCTTCTCCATTCTGAACTTTTTGATTTGTTTAAAATTATTTGTTATATACTCCATGAAATTCTACACTTTTTACTTTATTATATTTTATAAGCATTTATCATGCATTTTTATTACTCATGCTATGTGTTAGCTTTTCAGACAAATGTCACTCTGAGAGGAAAAGAACCATGTCTTCTGTATTCTTCTATATATTTTTTCCTACACATAGCATAAAGCTTGCAGCACAGCAGGGATTCAGAAAATGCTTATTGGTTTGAATAATATTTCACATTGTTTTTCTTATGCTCTGCCTTTTGCATATCATTGACCTTGAATTACCTTGAGTGGTGTATTCATGGGTTTTCTTCCTTTCTGCTTCTCCTAATCTCTTTGACTCTGATAACTGTATTTCTTTGTTCCAGAAAGGACTATATTTCTTTGTGCATAAATGGACTTACTGTAAATTGTTATTGTGGTGGGAAAGGACTTTCCTTAGAGCCACTAGAAAGGGGTCAACCCTAAGAAATGAGTTAAGATCTAAAATCATGTATCTTCTGTCACTTCAAGCATTTCCCAAACTGTCACCCAAGAGGAAGAACATCCAAGACCACAGGCCACGTCAGGACTGCAGCCTTAGCACTTTCATTTATAACCCTTCACTACCCACTGTATGAATTACAGTGCCAGATTATCATCTTAACTACCTTTTAATGATCATGAGATTCTGTAAATTGAGAAAAAAGAGGTTGGCTGCTAATTTCTAGGAGTTTCTAGGCCCAATAGCTGCTGTTATTAGTTCCAGGATGATTGCTGATAATGTGGCAACACTTCAGCTCCATTAAGTGCAATCGTCAGAGCACTAAGAATCATCTAAATCCCCAAACCATTTTGTTTAACTTAGACCAAGACTACAATATGACATGCTCAACTTGAGTTCAGGCAATAAATACATACAGTTAGTTTTTCTTTCTTTTGTAAAACATCCTTTTAGAAATAAGCCAGAAACCGGTTCTAAAGGTTAATAAAGGATAGGAAAATAAGCGTATTCTGTTTACCCCCCAGTTCATAAGCCTTTTCCACATGAGCAAGACTGGAAGACCCTTAGGATGCTACATAATTAGTGACCTTAACATTAAGCCTCCAAAGCTTCATTCATAGTTATTTATACATGCAGAGGTTTATGTTTGCTATATGGATTGTATGAAACTCAATTCATATGAAGCATCAGTATGACTATGAGTGATCTTCATGAAGCCAGTCAGCATGTTTTGGCGACATTGAAACTTTCAACTTCAGTTTAGATTAACACATGTATGCAACACATGTATGGAGATTAGAAAGTTCATGAAAATAAACAATTTAGATTTTCTATTAAAAAATCTCTAGAATTTTTTCCAGGAAATTTCTGGAAATAAGGTATTAAGAGACCCTGATCTTTATAAGACTAATATTTATCTTGTAATATTGTTAAGATGAAATAATATAACTTATGCAGAGATTTTCAGAGCCTGAAAATTAATTGAAAGGAAAAAGAAGGTATGATTTAAGGTAAAGAATAAATTTTGAGGGCTCTGGTGCATAAAAGAAACAGTAGCATGGAATGGAATTTAATCAGAAACAGAGACATTTTTTAAAAGCCTCACTTTGGTTTGCAAATCCCTTCTATTCAATTGGCCAACTCAAGTAAAGATACTAAATTGTTTTAAACTTTTTCCATTTCTCAAGTATGTGGAGAAACATTGCCTTGAGGCTGTATTATTGAGATTACTATAAATTCTTATATGACAATAAATGATTCTCTTTCCTTGTCCTCAAATTAGAATTAGTTCACTCAGACCTATTCTTCAAATTAAGAATGGTAAACCTAGCTCTCCCAATCTTCCTGGTCTATGTATCTTAGCCTCAATTTGTTCATTTGTTAACTTGTGTCAGAATCTACTCTAGATATTGCTAATTAAGGAGGCAAATTAATATTAACCACTTTCGAAGACAGTAAAGGGACTAAATGATAGAGAGGAACCAATACATGCAAAACAAAAGTAAAAGATTACTAATTGGAGAGTCTTGATACTTTCCTTTCATTATTTTCATTTTCCTCTGTTTACCTAAAAAAAAAAAAAAGAACAATTACAGGCAGGATCCCAGAGATAATTAGGATGAGTCTACAGGGCTGAGATCATATGGTTCAGTATCTAGAAAAATTCAAGTGTGCAAGGTTTGATATCAGCTTAGACTAGTTGAAGCCTTAACTTTAAAATCAATTCATGGTTAATGCTTTGATCACAAATAAGACTCTGATTTTCAAGACAGAGCTATTTTGTTTGTTTGTTTTTTTGTTTTCTGGCCGTGGGGCTTGAACTCTAGGCCTTGGTGCTGGCCCAGAGCATTTTAGCTCTTTGCACTCTACCACTTTGAGCCACAACACAACTTCTACTTTTCTGGAGGTTAGTTGGAGATAAGAGTCTCACAGACTTTCCTGCCCACACTGTCTTTGAACTATAATCCTCAGATCTCAGCCTCCTGAGTAGCTAGGATTTACAGGCGTGAGCCATCAACAACTGACCCTCCCCTTTGTACTTTTAAAGATTACAAGTCATTTGTTTTTTAGAATATGTCACAATTGGATTTGTAGTCCTCATGAAGTAGATTTATATCATTTATTACTGTTTTTTAAAAATCGCCCAAATAATACCATATGCTATATTTTCTCAGCCCAACCTGTAGACAATAATTTTTATTTATTCCATTACAAGCGACATTTATTTTCATCAGTAGAAGCAAGTATGCTATGACAGATGTTTCCATTGAAATTTATTCTTTTACCTTTTGCTTATTAGTCTTAGGACACCATGCTACCATGTCTGGGTGGAGGGCAGCTATGAGGGCTGGTAACATAAAGGGAGAAGGCATGACATGGACCCACTGAAAAGTCTGACCAGTGAGGAGCTAATGCATTGGAGGCTGAGGTGATGGGAACTTTGAGGAGTGAATCTATCCCTTTCAAGATCTCCAGCCTTTCAAAGCATCCTCCCTCCCACCAGGAAGTGAACTGCCAGGTGTGATCTGAAAAGGTCTGAGTGCAATTGGTAGAGTACTTTTGTGATTCAGTTATTCAATTGTCACTGCCTATTGCTGTGCGCTGTTTGCTCCTCAACTTTCTAATGCACTTGTTAGACATTCCTGAGCTTAGAAACTTGTGAACTTTGGTGACAAAACATTGGGGCTTGTGCAGAGACTTGTACAGTTTCTGGCCCACAGGCTAAAAAGGATAATGTAGCTAACAGCAGTACAAATAATAGGAAGCTTCAATAGTGAAAGCAGGCCAGAAACAATGAACCTTTTCACAAGATACTTAGTTTTCCTAAGTCTGTTTAGACGTTCTCCTTATCTGATTGATGCTCTGAATGGCAAGCCACTTTCATTACTCTTTGGAAAGATAGCCTTCTCACTGTTGTGGACCCTTGTTTGCCCATCTGTGTGGTCACTCTCCAACTTTTCTTGGATCCGTGGTACACTCATAACTTGAAACCACAGCCATTGTTTTAGGTCTAAGAATCTTACACCAGGCTGCTGTAATTTACTTGGAAGCCATAGTTCAAAGTAAGCCTTTCCTCCTTTTAAACTTATCATCTCAGTTGGTTTTGACAAAATGTTTGAAATTTCAGTAACACAAAAAAAAATGCAAAGAAAGGGGGAAAGAAGAGAAAGACCGATATCTATACCTATATAAGACACTTTGTATCGGGATTAGAATATGAGAGATGGTAATATTCTTTCTTTTCTGTTTATTTTACATTTTGTTTTTAACTTACTTTTCATGGAGTTAGTTGAGTGAATTGGCATGTTGGGGGCATAATCTGGCAGCTAAAATTAGGGCCTGTTAACTAAATGGTTATCTGGATACATAGCCCTCTAACTGCATGCCAAAGACATCAAATATTGATCACGATGCATCACATTCATAGATTGTCATGTCAAATTGAAAGTCTTTTTTTTTATTTAATTTTATTTTATTTGTGAACATACTGTACAGAGGGGTTACAATTACATGGGCAGGATAATGCATATATTTCTTACGAAGCATTGCAGCCTCCTACTTTGTTTACCCTTCACATCCCTTCCCAGCCTCCCCCCCTCCCAATCCCAATCCCAATCCTTCCCCTCCCC
>NW_012267269.1:7688498-7690843 GCF_000151885.1 Dipodomys ordii
GTTTCTCTGTTGAGTTTTTGCCGAGTTGATCTATCTAGTGGGGAGACTGGTGTGTTAAAATCCCCAACAATTAATGTCTTTGGATTATTATGGGATTTGATGGAAAGTAGTGTTTCTTGGATAAATTTGGGTGCTCCATTTTTTGGCGCGTAGATATTTAGAATTGTAATATCCTCCTGAAGGAGAGATCCCTTAATTAGTATGTAGCGACCTTCTTTATCTCTTCTCACGAATTTTAATTTGAAGTCTATTTTATCTGATATTAGGATTGCAACTCCAGCCTGTTTATGGGGGCCGTTTGCTTGGTAGATTTTGTTCCAACCTTTAACATTGAAAATGTGTTTGTTTTTATATGCAAGATGTGACTCCTGAAGGCAGCAGATAGAAGGGTCTTGTTTTTTAATCCAACTTGACTGTCTATGTCGCTTAATTGGAGATTTCAGTTCGTTAATGTTAAGAAAAAGGACTGAGAAGTATTTGGGAGTTCCTGCCATGTTATCCACCTTCTTGGGGGCTGCGAAACCTGGGTTCTTCCTATGGTTCTTGGATTCTCAGTTTGGGTGCAGTTTCTTGGCCTTTATTGTGGGTTGTTGGTTTTCTATGTGTAGAACATCTTTAAGAATCTTTTGTAGAGCTGGTTTGGTGGAGATGTATTGTTTCAATTTTTCATTGCTATGGAAGGTTTTTATTTGGCCTTCAGTTATGAAGGAGAGTTTAGCTGGGTACAGTATTCTTGGTTGATAGTTTTTTGTTTTTAGGGCATGGCATACATCATTCCAGGCTCTTCTTGCTTTGATTGTCTCTGCTGAGAAATCTGAGGTAATTCTAATTGGTTTTCCTTTGTAGGTGATTACCCTTTTCTCCTTGACAGCTTTAAGGATCTTTTCCTTGGTCTGAGTTGATCCTGTGTGGATTATAATGTGACTGTGGGATGTCTTATTCTGGTCTGGTCTATTTGGGGTTCTAAAAGCTTCTTCTATCTGAATAGGCCTATCTTTTTGTATGTTTGGGAAGTTCTGTGCTAGGATCCTGTTAAACAAAATTCCTAGGACATTAACTTCTGTTTCTAGGTGCTCCTCTACACCCATTATCCTTAGATTAGGCCTTCTGATGGTGTCTTCCAAGTGTTGAATAGATCTGTCTTATTTCTTGGACTTGTCTTGGATGGTTGTATGTTCTTTCTCTATAATATCTAGGCTGTCTTCAATCCCTGAGATTCGATCTTCTGCATGGTCTAACCTGCTGTCAAGACTTTCTACTTTGTTTTTTATCTCTTTTCCTTCTGATTGGTCAGTTTTGATGGCTTCAAATTCTTTGTTGAAACTTTGTTTTAGATCTTGTATGAACTTCTTTACCTCCTTAATTTGATGTTCAGTGTTTATTGTCAAATCATTTAGTTGATTGGTTATGAATTCCTTGGACCTCCATTCCTTCTGTTGGGTTCCATTCAGCATCCCCTTTTTGGTCTCCCTGACTTCCTTCAGCTCTTTGTTAATGGATTCCATGAATGCCTTTAGTGATCTTTGTTTATCCTCTTCCTGCTCTCTCAATTCCTGTATTACTCTTTGATTAGCTTCCTCCCATTCTTGGGATTCCTGTAGTTCTCTTTGAGTGTTCTCAGCCTTCTCATGCCATTCCTGCCTTTCTCTTTGAGTATTCTCAAGCTGCTCATGCAAATCCTGTGTCAGTTTTTGAGTAGCTTCCTCACGTTTATGATATTCCTGTATAAACTTATGGATTGCCTCTTCTCTCTCCCTATCACGCTCATACAAACTCCTTTGTATGCTTTCCAACTTTTCATTTATCATGTTTGCCAGCAGTGTTTGTAGAGCTATTTGGGAATTCTCCTCTGGATTATTCATCTGTTCTGTCCCCTGATTATCAAGATTTGGAATTGAGATACCCGGATTTGCCATTTTTCTTGTGTTTTTCCAGCTTACTCTGCCCATTTGAGATGAAAATAGCACCAGTTTTGTGCTAGAACACTATCTTAAGGCAAGCATCAACCCAAGTCTGAATTTGCACAGTCAATAGTCTACAGATAAAATCTAGTTCAACAGATACATCTATTCAATATGAAACAACTATAGGTTAATGGGCTACGATCCGCAAAGAAGAATTTTGAAGACCAGAAATTATTAATGTTAGGGAGAGATGTGGGTAAAAAATAGGAATAGATTGATGTGGGGAGGTTCAGGGAGAGTTAACTAAGTCCTAATCTCAAAGCAGGAAATAGGTTGGGTAGGATGAAAGTAGAGAGAGTGAAAGAAAGAAGAATGGGAATGGGAAAAGAAAAGAGACCAGAAAAAATAGAAAGGTAAAAATTAATAAAATTATGTAGAATC
>NW_012267269.1:7691618-7695232 GCF_000151885.1 Dipodomys ordii
TCACAAAAGAGGGGGGTGCAGTGATGAGGCTAGGTTCTGGGTAGAGTTGAGGCCTTTCAACAGACAGTAGCTTTTCCGGGGCTAGTTTGTGAAAACCTCACAGAGCCCCATCTGGAGCCATTCTCAGGGTTTCTGTTGAAAGTCTTGTAGAATACTTAAGTATCATTACAAAAACTGGAAAAAATTAAATACTTCTTTAAAAATTTAGAGTTAGAATATTCTTTTAAGAAATTAGTTATTTTGTACTCTACAAGTTCTTTAAATTGTGCTCAACATGGTTTTTTTTTTTAGAATAAAGAAGGATCTATATCTTAATTTGTGCATAGATAAAGCTGAATAAGGATCTATATATTTAGTGCTGAGCTTGGAAGGCTACTGGTTAACATGGAGTCTGTGGTGTTCTAATAGTTCCGCTCTATTCTGGAAACTAGGTCACGTTTTCTGCCCAGCTCAAATTTTTATGATAGCCCTAGGAAGGACAACATTGGTACAAAATGACTTAGATTTCCTGACCACAGCTAATTCAGCAGGAGGTTACCCTTTGGCTTACAAGCAGCCAATTAGATTCTCTCTCCCAGGAATTAGGATTTGAGGCACAGTTACTGGAGCTCATTCTTTCTAGGGCACTTAAACAAGCTGTGGCCTCCACAACCAGTGGTGACTCACACGGAACTGTATCAGATGAAGCTGGTTTGTAAAGGAAAAAATATAATAGACACTTAGAGAAAAATAGGGAAAAAGCTCCCCGGACCCCCAGGGGAGTTGCTACATTGGTTTGGGCTGACTTTAGATTTCTTTCTCGCTTGTTTTTCATGAAGTTCAATGATATTTTCCTGCAGTTTTTCCAAAACACTTCCTCTCCCTGCGTATAACATAACATGGCTGTCTTTCTTTTCCATGCAACCGGATAATTTTAAGAAAACTGTCTTGGTTTATAAGCAAGACCTGGACCACATTTACAAGAAGACCACTTCTCAATGTTCAAATAGCACCATGATTTATTATGGTCCCATGTTACTATTTTGCTGTGTGGACAATTTTTTAAGAGAATTGGGAAGCAGAAAGGCTGCTGGTCTGAGAAGCAGTTTATTTCTCTTCCCACTCCTACCATGCATGAAATCCTGCCTAATATTTTATTTGTTCCTCTAAAGATAAATGTTGTAATAATGAAGGCTGCCTTTTAAATTTTATTATTTTAGATACTTTTGTAAATGTTCTTTGAGCCTTCCTTCCATTTACCTCTCTACAATTCAGAGCTTTAATGAAAAAGTCTCATAAAGTTCTTATGAAACAATAGTTTAACAAATTAATGGCTTATAAGATTCTGTTAGGCTACACTTTGCTGTGATAGATTCTTATTAACAAACAAAGAAAATTACAAGATCATAAAAGCAATAGAAAAAGAATGTATTTTCTCCTGATTCTGTGCCTAATATTCAGGGTTGCAACAATATTGTAAGCTTGATCTGTCATTACTTATTGAGCACTTCCTCAATTCCACAATCATTATTTTCTCAGAAACAAATGAAACAATAATTCCTTGTCAGACTTAACATTTTACCAGTTTCATAGATAGTTAGGAACAAATATGTATTTCAATATTAGATGTGTGATCTTTGTTTAGTTATACTCATTATTTCAGCTACTCAGATTATTATGCTAAAATATTTGACTGATTAACTAAGACAAGATTCATAGTAATAGCAACACAGACATTATTTTGCTGTGGTGCATGAAGAAATTCATTTCCACATTAATAAATCACAACTTTGGGAACACCATGTTTGTCATTCAGGGAAGACTAAAAAAATTCAACTTTAAGTAATATTTTCCAAATAACAGGTCATGGGAAAAATGTGCTTGGAGAGTGACAATATTTAAGTGTTTGTAATTTGGAGACAGAAATTCCATAGTATTCAACAGAGAAATTGACAATAGCTCAATGGAACCCATGCAATTTCCCTCTGTCTTTCAATAAAATATAAGATGTGTGTGTTCTTATTTTTGAAGAGGAAAGGTTGAGACAGGAGAGTATTGTGGAGAAATAATGCTTTTTACTCCTTTCTTTTTCCTTTCTTGCTGAGAAATAGATGTTTTTACCTTTTGTTAAAGGTTGGAGTTATATCCAAGACAAGAGGACTATTTCCTTGTTAGAATTTTCCATCAGGAGATGCAGCTCCCTTTAGAATATCTAAGGTTATGTAGGAAAAGGTAGGGACACAGAAAATGGGAAGGGAAAAATAAGACTTTTCTTCCTCCACCTTTCTTCCCCATTCTGTTAAATTCTTATGTGATAGAAAAAGATAAAGAAAAATACCACAAATCCTTGCATATTTACCTCTGGTACTGTAAATAGCAATTTTATCAGAGTCTGTATCATTGAGGTGCCAATCAAAGAATGTACATATGAAGCAACCTATACGAGAGGCAGCAACTGATAGTGTCACACATGGATTTCTGAAGTCTTGGGTATTGCATAGAATGGAACTGCTTTATGTAGAACTGCTGACTTCTTCCCAAGTCAATTGTCTGATGTGGATGTAGTTGCTCTCTCAAGATTCATGTTTGGGATATTTACTTGCCAATGTAATACCAGTAAGACATGATGAGACCTTTTTTTTTTTTTTGTCGGTTGTGGGGCTTGAACTCTGGGCTTGGGTGCTATCCCCGAGCTCTTCAGCTCAAGGCGAGCGCTCTACCACTTGAGCTACAGCGTCACTTCCGGTTTTCTGGTGGTTAATTGGAGATAGGAGTCTCAAGGGCTTTTCTGCCCCGCTGGCTTTGAACCGTGATCCTCAGATCTCAACTTCCTGAGTAGCTAGGATTACAGGCTGGTGCCCTGGCTCATGATGAGACTTTTAATAGGCACAGATTAATGGTGGTTGTTTAGATTATTGGGGGAATTTCCCCAGGAAAGAATTGTATTCATTTTTTATCAAAAGGCCCATCAAAACATGATTGAATCTGGCCCCTGAAAAGTGTTGCAGCTTCCTGTTTCCTTGTTGTTGCCTCCTCTCCAATGGATGGTGTGACATCATCCATTGTCATGTCATCCTTCATGCAGTCCTTATCAGTGCTGAGTTGACTCTGAACCTTTAGAACTATGAGCAGAATAAAACTGTTTTAAGTTGCCTAGCCTGTTATTTTTTTTAAATCTAATTTGAGTGACAAGTTGCTGTATAGAGGGGTTATAGTTACATAAGTAGTGAGTACATTTCTTTTCAAACAGTGTTACCCTCTCCCTTGATTTCTTCTGCTTTCCCTCCCTCCTGAATCCCCTTCTCCCAAGTTGTAAAGTTTATTTCCAACATAGTGTATAGTGAGTATCATTGTTGCATTGGTTCACCCTTTGTCCCACTGTTTCTGTGACTCCCCTTCTCCTCCCCAATCAGATAAGCTTATACACTGGACAAAGGGTACCAAAATCAGAAACAGTGACCACGGGAATAAAACAGAGGAGAAAAAAAGAAAGACAAAAGAAACAACTGCAAATAGTACACTAAAAAAATAGAAAAACGGAGCTGGAAAGGTGGCTCAGTGGTAGAGCGTTTGCCTTGCATGCCTGAGGCCCTGGGTTCGATTCCTCAGCACCACATAAGCAAAAAGAAAAAAGC
>NW_012267269.1:7697262-7719700 GCF_000151885.1 Dipodomys ordii
TGTGATAATTTTGGTAAATGCCCAAAAGTGGGATTGCTGGGTCATAGGGGAGCTCTATGTGGAGTCTTTTGAGGAATCTCCATACTACTTTCCAAAGTGGTTGAACAAGTTTACACTCTCACCAACAATGCAATAGGGTTCCCTTCTGTCCACATCCCCTCCAACATCTGTTGTTATTAGAGTTCTTGATTATAGCCATTCTAACAGGGGTGAGGTGGTATCTCAATGTTGTTTTGATTTGCATTTCTTTTATGGCTAGGGAGGTTGAGCATTTCTTCATGTGTCTATTGGTCATTCTTATTTCCTCTTCAGAGAAGTTTCTCAAATCTTTAGCCCACTTATTTATCAGGCAGTTGTTTGCTTGAGGATTTGTTGTTGGGGTATTTAATTTTTTGAATTCCAAGTATATTTTAGATATGAGACCCTTGTCTGTTGTATGGCAAGTGAAGATCTTCTCCCAATCTGTGGGCTTTCTATTGATCTTGCTAGCTATGTCCTTTGCCAGGCAAAAGCGCTGCAGTTTCATGCAATCTCATTTGTCCAACCTTTCTTTGATTTGTTGTGTTTTCTGGGTCTCTATTAAAAAAATTTTGGCCTGTGCCAAGGAGACCTAGAGTTTCTCCTATTCCTTCCTGTTATGATTTCAGGGTGTCTGCTTTGACTCCAAAGTCTTTGATCCATTTTAGTTGATTCTGGTGCAGGGTGATATATAAGGATCTAGCTTTAGTTTCCTATAAGTGATTAACCAATTTTGCCATCACTATTTACTGAAGAGGTTGTCTTTTTTTCCATTCTATTTTTTTAACTCCCTTATTAAAGATTAGATGGCTATAGGTCTGTGAGTTTATTTCTGTATTTCCAATTTTATTCCATTGGTCCTGAGGTCTGTTCTTATGCTAGTACCAAGCTACTTTGATTACTATGGCTTTGTAGTAGAGTTTGAAATTTTTTGGGGGGAGGGGCGTCTGGTTGTGGGGCCTGAACTCTGGGCCTGGGCACTATCCCTTTGCTCTTCAGCTCAAGGCTAGCGCTCTACCACTTGAGCCATAGCGCCACTTCCTGCTTTTTTTTTCTTTTTGCTTATGTGGTGCTGGGGAATCGAACCCAGGGCCTCAGGCATGCAAGGCAAGTGCTCTACCACTGAGCCACCTTCACAGCCCCAAGTTTGAAATTTTTTATTGATATTCCTCCAGCCCTGTTCTTTCTGTTAAGGATTGTTTCTGCTATTTGGGGTCTTTTATTGTTCCATATGAATTTTTGGATTGGCTCTTCTATTTCCTTGAAGAATGAGTTTGGAATATTGATAGGTACCTCATTGAATTTATAGATAGACTTGGCAAGTATTGACATTTTCACGATGTTGATCCTTCTAATCCAGGAACATGAGAAGTTCTTCCACTTTCTAAGTTCTGTTTTGATTTCCTTTTTCAGGTTTTTAAACTTTTCATCATAGAGGTCCTTCTCTTCTTTGGTTAATTCCTAGGTATTTTATTTTTTGTGGGGCTATTACAAATGGAGATGCTTACTGATTTCAGCCTTGCTCTTCTCATTGTTGGCATACAGAAAACCATTTATTTTTGAGGGTTAATTTTATACCCTTCTACTTTGCCAAAGTTTTGAATCAGTTTGAGTAATTTGGGAATAGAGTCCGTGGGATTCTCTAAATACAAGATCATGTCATCTGCAGAGGGAGAGTTTTACTTCATCTTTCCCTATTTGTAACCCCTTTATATTTGCCTCTTTTCTTATTGCTGTAGCTAGGCATTCTAATACTAAATTGAAGAGAAGTGGAGAGGGTGGACATCCTTGTCTCATTCCTGAGTTAAGAGGAAATGGCTTTAGTTTTTCACTATTAAGTATAATGATGGCTGTAAGTTTGTCATATACAACCTTTAGTGTATTGAGGAATGTTTCGTGGACTCCTAATTTTTCCAGAGTCTTCATCATAAATGGATGTTGGATCTTGTCAAATGCTTTTTCTACATCTATTGAGATAACTATGTGGTTCTTATCCTTGCTCATGTCAATGTGATGAATTATATCAATTGATCTACATATATTGAACCAGCTTTGCATCCCTGAAATTAATCCCTGTTTGATCTTACACACCACATTTTCTTGATCCATTCATTTACTGAAGGCCATCTGAGTTGGTTCCATATCTTAGCTATGATAAATAATGCTGTGATAAACATAGTTGTACTGGTAGCTTTTTTTTTTTTTTTTTGGTCAGTTGTAGGGCTTGAACTCCGGGCTTGGGCGCCGTCCTTGCTCTCTTCAGCTCAAGGTGAGTGCTCTACTGCTTGAGCCACAGCACCACTTCAGGTTTTCTAGTGGTTTATTGGAGATAAGAGTCTCACGGGCTTTTCTGCCTGGGCTGGCTTTGAACTGTGATCCTCAGATCTCAGCCTCCTGAGTAGCTAGGATTACAGGTGTGAGCCACCAGTGCCCAGCTTACTGGTGTAGCTTTAGTATTGTCTTGTTTGTGATCATTTGGGTAAATGCCTAAAAGTGGGATAGCTGGGTCATAGGGGAGGTGTATGTGTCGTCTTTTGAGAAACCTCCATACTCCCACCAACAATGCAGTAGGGTTCCCTTTGGCCACATCCCTTCCAAGATCTGTAATTATTAGATTTCTTGATTATAGCCATTCTATCTGGGGTAAGGTGGAATCTCAATGTTGTTTCAAATTGCATTTCTTTTATGGCTACACCATATTTTCTTTTTTTAAAAATTTTTTAATTTTTTTTATTTTTGTCAGTCGTGGGGCCTGAACTCTGGGCCTGGCCACTGTCCCTCAGCTCTTCAGCTGTAGACTAGCGCTCTACCACTTGAGCCTCAGCCCACTTCTGGATTTTTCTGCTCATGTGTTGCTGAGGAATAGAACTGAAGGCCTCATGACTGCAAGGCAAGCACTTTACCACTGAGCCACCTTCCCAGCTCCACCACATTTTCTTGATCCATTCATCTTTGGAGGGGTAACTGGGTTGATTCTACATCTTAGCTATGGTAAATAATGCTACAATGAACAGAGTTGTGCTAGTAGCTTTGGTGTGGCCTTGTTTGTGGTCATTTGATAAATGCCCAGGAGTGGGGTTGTTGGGTTTTAAAGGAGGTTTATATTTATACTTTTGATCAACTTGCATAATGCTTTCAAGAGTGGTTGAACAAGTTTACATTTCCACCAAAAAAGTAGTAGCATTCCCTTTTGGCCACATCCCTGCCAGCATCTGTTATTGTTAGTTTTATTGGGTCATTCTAACTGGGGTGAGGTAGAATCTCAATGTTGTTTTACTTGCATTTCTTTTGTAGTCAGAGAAGTTGAACATTTCATCATGTGTCTATTGGCCATTCTCATTTCCTCTTCAGAGGAGTCTCTTTTTAATTCTTTGGCCCACTTATTAATGGAGTAGTTGTTTCCTTGAGGATTTTTTGGAGGGTTTAATTTTTTGAGTTTTAAGTATATTTTTGATATGAGGCTTTTATCTGTTTTATAGCTAGTAAAGATCTTCTCCTAATATGTGCAGTCTCAATTATTTTTAAGAGCAATGAAACACTGGATAATACACTAATTCTATGTACTTTGAGTTAGACCAGCAACACAAGCCAACAGAAAATGATATGTAGTACAGGCTCCCTATGAAAAACCATTTGAATCCTTATCTTGGGGTTCATTTCACTTAACATCCAGAGGTTATGTTGAAAATGAACTTTACAACTTTGGCGAGGAGCGGGGAAGAGAGAGTGGGGAGTGGGGGGAGATAGGAAGGGATGGTAAGGGGAAACAAAGGAGGAGGCAACAATGCTTGATAAGAAATGTACTCATTACCTTGTTCATGTAATTGTAACCCCTCTGTACGGTATTTTCACAATAAAAAAGAATAACAAAGCAGAAAAACAAAACAAAACAAAACCTTGACTTGACCAATGGTAACCTTTTGAGGAATACAAGAATCAGTAAACAGAAGATCATCTACTTGAAGAAAGATTTATTGCTCTTTCCTATATTGAGAAACACAGGTATGTTTCATAGCATCTCTTGAGTTTCTTCCTCTTAAAGAGAAAAGAAAATAAGATTTCTGAGGTAGTTATTTTTTCCTTCCTTAAGAGCTGAAAGGGAAATCACTACATAAAAACTATGGCTGTATTTAGGTCTAAGTGCTCAGATAATGAATATGTTTTGTTTTCTTCTAAATCTGAAGTCAGTAAGCTTCTTCTTAAAGGGTCAGGTAATATTATAGGCTTTGATGGCCATCATGTTTCTACCCCAAACAATCAATTCTCCTTTTGTAGCTAAAAGTAGAAATAGGCAGAAGATGAAAAAATGTGTCCCAAGAAAATTTTGTTTATAAAAATAGGCATTGAGTTCTAGTTGTCTCCCAAGCTATACATTTCCAACACTGTTCTAAATAACTGTCGATAGTCCCCACAAATCTAGACTACACTGTTTTTTCCCATAAATACATTGCTGTGATCTGAATATTTTGTCTCTTGCAAACTTCATGTGTTTGGAGCTTGATCCCCAAATGTATTATAAAGTGTTTGGGTTATGAGCACTTTGTCCCATGAATAGATTGTCTTAATAAAAAGTGTCTGTAGGCCGGACCTGGATTTGTTGGTTCTTATTCTTCTGAATTCCACCATGAGAAGATAGAACAATAGGGTCCTCACCAGATCCTAGCTCCTTGATCTTTGACTTTCTAGCCTCCAGATGCAAGAGAAATAAATTTCTATTCTCTAGCCTGTGTGTTCTATTCCAGGGACACAAGTTTAGTAACTCTGTCTCTCTCTCTGAATCTCTCCTCTCTCTCTTACACACACATACACACACACACACACACACACACACACACACACACATTATAAAGTGAAAAATGTGGAAATCAAGTTGCCTTGATTTATATATATTTTCCTCAGTACCACATTGCATTTGTTCCCAAACCAGTTCATGAGTGATTTGAATCATCCTCAGTACAAATCTTAGTAATTGGTTTGTCTTGATAATTCCTTGTGAGTCTTTGAGTAGAGAGAAGAAAATTTACTTTTCGGGAATGACATCTGATGGATTTTATTTTCTTCTCTGCATAACTCCAAAAGAACATGCGAGCAGCAGTTCAAAGACGATCCCAATTATATTGCGCTTAGAGCATCTGCAGGGTGTGTCCTGAAGGCTTGGGCCAGGGAAACCACAGCTGCGAAGCTCGTCTCCTGCTCCTCACACAGATGTCACAGCAGATGGAAGGGCAGGGATCATCTGCAGAAAGACGGCGCTTCTGCAATGTGGAGAGGGAAAGGCAGTGTGGATGGAGCCGGAATGGCTAGATTGATAGCTTCCACACTCCCACGAGCAGCAGAGGTGACAAACTCCCCACTCTGTGTTGCAGACGGGAAAACATGATGGATGGTGTGTGGGTGGTAGTCTTCCATCCCCTTACAGCCGTGATCTTCTATTCTGACTGACACCCATTTGGTGCCCTGGTCTGCAAATTGTTCTGATGCTGTTTGTGTTTCAAAGGCTTAGGGAAACATTTCTATTCAGGTCACATGCCAAAATAAAAGGCAATCCTGAAAAGCAAGAAGAGTAAATCTAGTGCTGCTAATCTGCAAAAGAAAATATGAAATATGCTCACCCTGGAGAATATTAACACTGTCCATGTTGCTGTGCTAAATTTACTGCAGGACTATGTGTTAAAACATCCGCCGTGTAAATGGGCCATCGGTGGTAAAAAGACGACGGGATGATTATGCTGGAGGAGGCCACTGCTATGTATGTCCTTTGGACAGTAGTTTGGAAAAGCTTCAGACACTAATTAATTCTTCCCCACAGTGAGGGGTGGGAACAGTAACCCAGTGGGAGGCTGAGCTACAGAGCTGTGTCTGAGGTCAGAGGACCAGGAAAACACTTCAGGAGCTGTCTGAGTTGACCCTCTGGAAAAAAGCTCTTTAATCTTACTTAAGGTTACAAAGTCTTTGGCCTCCTGCAAAACATCTCATCTTCTGCAATTTTCAGCTGTTCTTATCATTTGAATAAAGTAATAAGATGAATCAAGCAGTTTAAAAGACCAGTAGAATTTCACTCTTTTAAAGTGCTGATTATAGGCTAAGAATATCAATTTACAGGCTCTTCTAATTGTGAAATCTTTTACAAGTTAGTTTCCCTATTGTATTTCTTATAGCTCCTATTATAGGACTCTGAATTTTTTTCTCTCTGTTTGGAAATTTCAGCCATTATTCCCAAAGGAAATGCTTGGAAAACTAGATTTCTGTAGGAAAAAATGTCATCCATAAACTAAACTGGCCACATAGCACTTAGGTCTAGGAAGCAACATGGCTGTTCATCAGGAATTTTATTTTATTTTATTTGTATATATATTTTTTTGGTCCAGTGTTGTGGTCTGAACTCTGGACTTGGGCGCTGTCCCTCAGCTCTTCAGCTCAAGGCTAGCGCTCTACCACTTGAGCCACAGTGCCACTTCCGGCTTTTTTTCTTTTTGTTTATATGGTGCTGAGGAAGCAAACCCAGGACCTCAGGCATGCAAGGCAAGTGCTCTACCACTGAGACACCTTCCCAGCCCCTCATCAGGAATTTTAATTTGAACATTTTATGCAGCATGGCCTTTTATTGGGTGATCATATTTATTAATTCAACATATTATGCTAGTTTAAAAATATTTCAAGTATAATTGCCAACACTTACATGTACCTCTAAAATACTAATTAGACCAATGATAATATCTTTTGTGTACTTTATCCAGGTGTTTTGCTAAGCATGTTCTACAAATTAATTGCTTTATTCCCCTTTGACTATTAGGTATAGAGAAAATGTGATGAAACCTATGAAAGTGATATGCATGCAACTAGAGTACAATATCATAGTATGTTGTATAGTGCTCTTGACATAATGCTAGCTCAGGTGTAGTTGGTATATAATTACGGTAATTATAATTTTTGTATCACACTTTACAACTTTGGCATAGCGGGGGAGATGGGGAGAGATGGAAAGGGATGGTAAGGAGAAACAAAGGAGGAGGCAACAATGCTTAACAAGAAATGTACTCACTACCTTGCTCATGTAATTGTAACCCCTCTGTACAGTATTTTCACAATAAAAAATACTAAAAAAAAAGAAAGAGAAGAATTTTCCTTACAAAGAAGAGTAGAATTATTAATGTCAAATATGTTCCATTTTAACAATTTTGTCTTTTAGTTACATAGTCAGAGATGAGAAGATAAGAAAAAACAAAGAAAGAATAGAAAGGGGTGAAGAAACATCATAAGAAGGAAAGATTTGATACTAATTTGATAAGATAAGATTTCAGAATAATGAGTGATGCATGTCTGTGGAGAACATAATAATTTATAGGTAACACTATAACAAAGGATCTTATATCTTCAATATGTACTATAAATTAACCTTTACAAATAAATATCCATTCTATATCCTTTGATTTATTTAATAATGTCCCATCTTAAATATTTAAAAATACTAAAAGTTTACTTATTTGGAATTTAAATATACAGCTGGAAAATTATGGCTTGATCTATCTTTTTCATAACACAACTGAAGATTTAAGGTATGTAAGTCTGATGAGAGAAATTTTGGTATGGTAATTCACATTGTACTAATTGAGTTTCTTTGGGAACTTGAATTAATCATTTAAATATAGTATGATGTAATTATTTTTATGTAGATTGGAAGTAGGTTAATAATATTTTTCTTTGCTGTATTTTATAAAGAAATAATAATAATAGTAATAAAGTAATAATATAAAACAACCTTAAACTCAAATGTGGTTGCCTTTGGGACTACTTTGGTCTTCTTTAGTATATTTTTTTACTTTTCTGAGGTTTCAAGAACAGTTTATTGGGTCAATGCAATTGTAGCAAAGAATTTTAAGAACTGGAAAACTGCTTGTGATGTAATATTAAAACAATACATTCAATGTACAACTATAACACACCCCACAGTGCCCCCTCCAATGCATTTCTTCTTCCTTTTTCCATAACCCCTTTTGTTCTTTGAGCATCTGTGTAGGATCATGGAGAATGTGATCTAATCAGTCATTGTCTTACTTCATAACAATTCTGTCACACAAATGACATTTCTATTTCTGGTATGGTGTGGGACATATATGCAAAGCTTAGAGTGCTTCCAATATAAGAAGTCATATTTCTAACGTAAGGAAGGTCAACTAGGCATTGAAACTGACATACAGAAGAAAATTGAAACCATGAGAATTCATAGATCCACAGCCTTGTTCAAACATGAGTCAAGCTTCTTCTTTCTCTATACTTTCAGTACTTCAGAAAATCAACTTTCTTTGAAGTAACAAATATGTGAAAGTAAAAAATAGAAGTCAATAAAGGCATTTCTGTGAAGTAACAAATATGTGAAAGTAAAAAATAGAAGTCAATAAAGGCATTTCTAACTGTAGTCTTTTCCATATGCAGCTTGACATCTACACTGTCTGAGAGGCTAATTTAAATAATAGAGATTGGGAAGATCAAAATTATCCAACCCAAGTTAACATTAGCAATCGTAGTTGCAAAGAAATGGGAAATGAGGGGTATGCTTATAAGCCTTCTTTGAAGTAGTATTTTATTTTATTTTTTTAACTCTGGGACAGAGACTCAAACTCAGTATCTGCTATTCTCACTCACTGGCTAACACACTACCAATGGAGCCATGCTTCCAACTCCTGAAGTAATATTTTAAAACTCTTCTTTGCTTACAAAAGAAATCACTGAAGATTAGGCCACAATTCAATTTGGGTGTGAGAAGACAGTAAGACATATATCACATAATTTGACACTGCTATATGGTGGATTGCTGCTTTTGCCATGCTGGAATTATGGAGACTTCTCTAGTTTCCGATTTGTATAGCTTGTATTAAACTGTGGTATAAAACTAGACGAGTGATATGAACCCACAGGTTTAGCAGTTTTACATGAGGTAGTGGAGGACTGAGATTTATTCCTAAGAAGAAGGTGGTCCTCATGATTTCCCTGGATTAAGCCTGAATGATCTTTCCATATGCCAATTCAGGATAGTAGGGGCTAATATTCATGGTGGCCTAACTGAATTAATGAGCAGGTGACTACCTGACTTGGAATGTGGTTAATGAATTAGAATTTGCTTGAAAGACTTTGCTTTTAAGGATAGGAGTATTTATTCTAAGGATAACTTGGTTTAAATCTAAAGGTCTCTTCTGAAAATTTTTGTATTAGGAAATCTTTTCTCTTTTGCTTTTGTGAATGCAATCTGTTTATAGTTCTGATATCATTCCAGAGATCCTTTGCCTGTTCTTTTTTGTTCCTTTTCCTAGCTCTGAAATATTGGTACACTTCGGTGCTCTGTTAGCAGCTCAAGGATCTCCTCTGACTCAAGCTGGGTATGTTTCCTCTTTAGAGCTACATCTGCCTGGTTTTCTTCCCAATAAGTTCTATCAAACTTATTTTCCTCAAATTCTTTGTTTCCAAAAGTCAGTAAATTTCTAAGATCTTGTGTGATTTTCACTGTCCTTCCTAGAAGTACGCCAGGATGCTGTTAAGGATCATCTTTCATTCTTTGAGGGTCACTGCTGTATGCTGTTCAATACAATTTCTGAAAATCACTGCTCTATTTGCTTTGCCTTTGTTTCTAGATGGAATAATAGAGGAAGAAAAATCTGATGACTTCTTTAGGCAAAAAATTTTACATTGCAAGTGGGCTAATACATTTCCATAATTGTAGAAAAAGAACAATGATATCTCTCCACTTTTATTTTGTATTTTACTATAAGTGCTGTACAAATTAATAAGATAAGACAAGGGAACAAAAGGCCAGAAATTAACCTTAAAAATATGATAAAATATGGGCTGGGAAGGTGGCTCAGTGGTAGAGCATTTGCCTTGCATGCATGAGGCCCTGGGTTCGATTCCTCAGCACCACATAAGCAGAAAGAAAAAAAGCTGGAAGTGGCGCTGTGGCTCAAGTGGTAGAACGCTAGCCGTGAGCTGAGGAGCTGAGGGACAGCGCCCAGGCCCAGAGTTCAGGCCCCACAACCAGACCCCCCCCAAAAAAAGAAAATGATAAAATAGTCTACATAAAAAATCCTAAGGATCCTACTAAAACTAAAACCAATAAATTGCATTTGTACAAAAACCAAAGAATCTGGGGCATTAATTTAAAATTTTCAATGGAAGTGATAGCACTCCTGTTTTTATTGCCATTCTCTCCCCTGTGAATGTGAATTTGAAAGAAAATATCTTCCATTTTAAGTTGAAAAGTATGATTTTAAATACAATGCTTGATAGGAAATGTACTCATTACCTTGTCATGTAACTGTAACAGTACAGTATTTTTACAAAAAAGTATAAAAAATTAAAAAATTGCATTTGCATGTTGTTAAATGCAAGTTTCAGATATAAAATATATTGTATTTCCATGCACTAATTATGGAAGGAAATTTATTAATAATCCCATTATAGTAAAATCAAGAATATTTTGAACCAATTTGGCATATATATATGTATATAAACTTATACACAGTATTTCTAAACCGTTAAAGTTTCAACACCCCCCAAAATGTTGAAGAATATTATATTCTTAATTCTGAAGATTCAATGTTATCATTATAGTTCCTTAAACTTTATACGCAATGTAATATTCATCAAATTTGAAATATAATTTGGGTAGACATTTTTTTGGAACTTCTGGAGAGTCAGAACCTAGTGTGAGCTCACAGTAAATCCTAGGAACTTGCTAAGTTTAAGAAACAAAGTGGAATTTGGGAAAAACAAGTCTGGTGGAATTTATTGGGATGAAAACCCAAAGAGATGTAGCTGCAATGAGTTGTCATTCAGAAAGTTTGAATTTTTCCTTCAGTACTATGGGTCTAGAGGAAGCATAAGCTTAACTCAATCAGGGATTTGGATCTATGACTCACATGGTTTCAGTCTCATTTTGTATGTCAACCCTAAACATGCTCAACAGTATTTAAAGGATTACCCATCTTCCAGCAACCAATAATATAAATTCATAATGTCTAGCATGTTATAAAAGTCTAGACATATGAGTACAAAATTTCACTCATCAGAATATATGCACCTTAAATTATCACCTTTATTATAGATAGACCAAAACAAAATTTACATCCATGTATTTAAACTCCAAATTAACAAATATCCAGTGTATATAAAATATTTAAGACAAGCTGTTATTAAAACAAGCAAAGGGTATACATAGCAAGCAAATGATTACATTATAAATGACACTTTTTGTCTTTAGTGTTCAATATATACTATTAAAATATTTGGTATTTTGAGAATTTAAAAAGTAAAAAAAACTTACAGAAACCAATATTGGGTTCAATGACAAATGAAATATCAAAATCAAATATCTCACTGACATATCTCTTGAAACTAAGAATAGCACTTACGGTGCATGAGTAAAAACCAAACAGAATAGAAATAAATCTACTAGACAAAAGAGAGTAAGAGAATAAAAAGACCTGAAAAAATGCATCAAAAATGCATCACTCTCAACATCAGTCAACTAAAATTTTTAGTTTGGTTTCTGATGCCCAGCTGATAATGATTCTGTGATTACATTTAATACAAATGACATTTATATTTTCTGGTTAGCAACAAAAGAATCTTTGGAGAAATGTGACTGAATACCTGGGGAATGGAAATTTTCTGAACTACTTTAGGATAAGGTTTTGATTCTAATTTTGTACACTAATCTAGGTTACAAGAGTACTTTTTCTTTATGTGGATCCAGTTTGCAAGTGGCCACTGGCAGCAAAGCCAAAATGCCAAAAAATAACAACAGATAGGTACTGTTTTGAGCATATTGAGTACTGAAAGTTTACTGCATTATCCATTTTTTAAAAAGCAAAGAGCTAAGAAATTTGATCAGTAACTATGAACTTCTTATTCAGATTCAGAAATTTGGGGGGGGAGAGATAGGAGTTGCTGTTGAGCTTCGTATTGGGAAGTACTGGATTATCCTATTCCATGATCCACTGTTGTATTTTAGAATGTGCTATAGAAAACCTCCTTTGAGATTAACTAAGAATGCTATTATATGAAAACTAAAAGAGCAGAAAGGCAAACTCAGCAGTCCAAACAGTTTTTATTTATTTATTTATTATTTATTTATTTTATTATAAAAATATTGTATAGAAGGATTACAGTTACATGAGCAAGGTAATGAGTACATTTCCTATCAAGCATTGTTGCCTCCTCCTTTGTTTCTCCTACCATCCCTTCCCTCCCACCACCACTACCCCTCCAGCCCACCTGCCTAAATTGTAAAGTTAGTTTATCATAGTGTATTGTACATTTCATTGTTACAATGGGTCAACCTGTATCCCTATTTAAACATTTTGTTTTTCCCTTCCCCTCCCCAAATTAGTGAAGTGTATATATATATACATATATATATATATATATATATATATATATATATACAAGATGCAGAGTACTGACATCAAATACAGTGAGAACAGGAGTTATACCATGGGGGAGGAACATACAAAGAAACAAAAAAATCACATGGTACATTATAAATACATTAGAAACAATAGCAAGAAAGAGAAAACCACTTGTGCCCCTATCTTGGGGTTCATTTCGCTTAACATCATCTTATTTGGTCATATGTACATAGCTTTTGACCTTTTCTAGTTGTCTCAGATATATACTAGTTATTGCAAATATGGGAAACCATGGGACCTATGTTTCTTTGGGCCTGGTTTATTTCACTCAATTTAATTTTTTCTAAGTCTCTCCATTTCCTAACAAATGTGGTGGTGTTATTCTTTCTGATGGAGGCATAGAATTCCATTGTGTATATATACCACATTTTCTTGATCCATTCATCTACTGAGGGACATCTGGGTTGGTTCCATATCTTATCTATGGTAAACAATGCTGCAATATACATAGTGGCACTGGTAGCTTTAGTATGGTCTTGTTTGCGACCATTTGAGTAAATGCCCAAAAGTGGGATTGCTGGGTCATAGGGGAGCTCTATGTGGAGTTTTTTGAGGAATCTTCATACTGCTTTCCAAAGTGATTGAACAAGTTTACACTCCCACCAACAATGCAGTAGGGTTATTCTGTAGGAAAACCTTGGAAGAGCAACTAGCTTTCTTAGGAAATGGTGTGCCCCTCCCTCCAAACCTTATAACCAGGGTTCCTTTAAATATTAGGCAGAAAGAGAAGTCAGGCATGGTAAGATGGAAATGAAGTGAGGGAAAGATAGAGTGAGAGAGCAATGCTATTTTGACTTAGGAGTTTCAAGATCTCAACAACATCTTCGTCTGCCTTGAGCATCACCAAAAGGTATGGTCTTGGTCTTGGGCTGTCTTCTGAAACTGCAGAATGTGTTTGTTTAGGGGGAAGGGGAGAGGAAGTGAATCAGGGAGACTGTACAGTTCTAAGATGAGGCCTTCAGGGAGAAGGTGTTTTCATTTTAAGTTATTTTCCATCAGTTAGGAATAATCAAGTCTCAGAAACATTGGAGTAATGGTAGAGATCATAAACCAATGATCATAAACCAACCATCTACTCTATGTCATTGAGTACATTCCCAACTTATTTAGTGTAACAACTTATGTAATCACGGCAAATTACATTTATATTCCAAAAGCCTAAATTGATTCACACTGAAATTTAGTCTCCATGCCAGGTGGTCAGGTCACAAACAAAATTATGTATTTCTGTAGAAAGATAAGCAGGTGCCAATGGAAATTCGCAGTGCTTATCACAGAAAGAGATTCATGCCAGATGGGCATTACCACAAATATATTGAAAAACCAAAGGTGACTAGGAGTGAGTGGATTAAATATTTTTTAAATGTCTTCTTGTTCCAGAAACACCTCCATTTCCTCTGAGCAATTTTTTAATATGTATATTTTAAATGTAAAGATGCTATACAGAGGGGTTACAGTTACATGAGTAAGGTAATGAGTACATTTCCTATGAGCATTGTTACCCCCTCCTTTGTTTTTCCCCAACCATCCCTTTCCTCCCCACGTCCCTAACTCCTCCCTTCCCTCTGTCCCCATAACCTAAAGGAAACAACAGAGTGGATTAAATTTTGGCTCCAAGTGAGGCAGAATGAATGTATTAACTATTTGTTAGAAATTATCCTTACCTTTATCTGTTTAGTATTTTGTTTTGCATGTTTTGTTTTACAGTTTGTTTACATCTGAGATTTGCTGTCTTCATTAATATTTTACTTTGGTTTATGTCTTTGCCTATCCATCTCTTCCATTGGAAATGAGCTTGTAGGCAGAAAATAACCCAAGCTGCATTATTTTTCAAGGAAAAAAAAGTATAAGTAGCAGTTGAGAAGTTGGCTCCTAAGACCAAAACAGATCTGTGTTCAAAATCCCATCTCTGTCAGTTGCTAGCTATGTTACTGTACCTGTTCCTTAATCTGTGTCAACCATTAGTCCTCTTATTTATGATGATGCATGTAAAATTGTTTATGATACCTGGAAGATAATACCTGAAATGAATATTAGGTATTATTTTGTATTTGCACAAAATCTGAAATGTTTATTTGCGGGTGGGGGTGTGTAGAAGTATTTAGTGTAGTTTTTCAGATAAAACAGAGTCTGTAGAAGTGAGAAATCTTTTACCATTTAACTAGAAATATTATTTTAAAAATTAACCTCACAGCTTAGGGACTCAGACTTAATATCCACAGATTTCACATCATCTTTACCGTTAAGCCACTGACCTCCATGTGCTTGCTAGATTCTCTTTTCCAGCTAGGTCATTTCACACTGTGATGAAGCTGTGGGAAGAAGAGGAATGCATAATTTCAAGGAATTTAAGATGAGAAAAGGGAGCACCATGTTCACATTTCCAACTAGTGATCACAGAGTTATTTACATGTCAGGCCCAATGCACAGGATGATCTCCTAATCTGGTAGATCTCACACCCCAATGTTTATATTACACACAGTCAGTGTGCATGAGATTGGCAGGGCTAACAGTATTCATCAACAGTTTGAGGTGAGGTAGAACAGGGCAGATTTTTTTTTGTATTTCCTTTAGAAATATTTTACTTGGCAATCCCTAGATCTATCACTAATAGGACAATGGATTATGACACAAATAATTTGATTTTTATCACAATTTCCTTTTGTGCCTCCCAGTTCCTTTTTGATTCTGACCAGTTGCTTGATGGGACAGAAAATCACATATGTCTGAGATTTCTTTTTTTTTCCTGTTGTTTTTTTAAAAAAAATTTCATTTTACTGTCAAGGTGATGTAAAGAAGTGTTACAGTTACATACATAAGGTAATGAGTACATTACCTTATGAGAACATTGTTGCCCCCTCCCTTGTTTTTCCCACTTTCCCTCATACCCAACCTGCCTGCTCCCACTAAGTTGTAAAGTTCAGTTTTAATGTATTGTCTGGTGAGTATCGTTGTTCACGCTTAATTCAAAACCATGGGTAAACATTACAAATAGAGATACATAAAATTGTGAATTCAGGAGTCTCAAACCAAACTAGGAAACTGAGATTAGGCTACTGAATCCTAAAAACAAAGCAAAGCAAAACAAAATAAAAAATAGCATGTTAAAATAGATTATAATTTCAATTCCAGGCTAACTTAAGGTCTGGCTCACAAAACAGGGATGGAATGACTGAAGTTTGTGAAACTTAGACTACATATAATTTAAAATTTGGTTTGCTTTTTGGGAAATGTGGTTTTAGTTTCAATTGAAAGATTATTAAGAACCTATCATTAGATTAATTAAATTGCAAATCCTTATATGGGTCATTGTTACTCAGTTGT
The DNA here is from genome assembly GCF_000151885.1 of Dipodomys ordii. NCBI lineage: Eukaryota > Metazoa > Chordata > Mammalia > Rodentia > Heteromyidae > Dipodomys > Dipodomys ordii. The sequence goes on from NW_012267269.1 coordinate 7,713,067, forward strand.
TCATGGGACTATTTTAATTATGCCTCAGAATTGTTGAGAAGGTTAAATGAGATGACTTTTGATACCTAGCATAGTTTATCCATAGATAAACTATTTGCCCACACAATTGTTACATACAACAATTGCACCTGGTAAATTCTAGAAATTAAATAATAGAATTTTTTGAGGTGTTAGGGAGTAAATTCAAAGTTTTGTGCTTGCTTGGGCAGGGATTCTACCACTGAGCCACATTTTTAGTCCAAAGAAGGGGAAAAATAACCTTATCCTAGGTCATTGTATTAAGTGGAAAAGTAATGAAGATCTTTAACAACATATGGTAATCAGAAGAAAGCATATACTCCAAATATTTCTAGATTGTATTACATCCTAGAGTAATTATGCAGCTTGAGAATTTGCCATGTAAATTCAGGCATTTACTTTCCACATATCCAGCTTTCTGCAAGAGTGAGCCATTGAGCAGTGCACTATCTTTCAGCAATTATAAGGATTTTACGAGAGAGATCATTGAAGGTAATGCTAAATATCTTTTCAGGTTTCAAATACAAGCAGGACAAAAAGTGAAAAAAATGACCCTCCTAGTAAGATGGAACCCTAAAAGGCTCTATAGTGGAGCATCCCCGACCCCAATTAACTTCATCATTTAGCAGTTCCACATATACCAGAGTATCTTAACAATTACTGTCCACTGTATTGAATGTAACATAGGATCTGAAATAGAATTATTCACAGAAAAACAGACACAGCATAGTCTGGCAAAAAACAAGTTACAGTGAGGCAGGAGACAAAGAGTTCTTATCCGACACAGTATTTTCTCTTTTTTCCCATAATAAAGTCAATTTGGAGATCTTACATTAGATTTTTCTTTGGAATTATCACCCAAAGCATATAAAGATAGATCTAGGCCAGGTGCTGGTGGCTTGCCTGTAATCCTATCTCCTCATGAGGCTGAGATCTGAGAATTGTGGTTCAAAGCCAGCCCAGGCAGGAAAGTACAAGAGATTCTTATTTTCAATTAACCACCAGAAAACTAACAGTGGCACTGTGGCTCAGAGTGGTAGGGCAGTAGCCTTGAGCTGAAGAGCTCAGGGACAGTGCCCAGGCTCAAAGTTCAAGCCCCATGACCAACCAAAAGTTAAAAAAAGATGGATCTAGTATGGGACACTGAACTCAAAACACCTATGAAATGCATCCCTGTCAATATTTTATACTTAAAACATTGGAAGATTACAAAAGAATAAAAATGTTGTTAAAAACAAAAAATCATACATAATGACATCATATAAAAATAGCACTTGAATATCTGACAGTAATTCTCTAGATTAAATATAACCATTCCAAATTTACAAATCACTGGATGAAGGCATATCTAGATTACCCATTTAGTTTTGATCACTGGGAAAATTATTCATCTCCGAGATTCTACATGTCCTTAGCATCTATGCTTCTTCAGGATGGTTATATCAGCTAGGTTCTTCCTACACATTCATTCTTGCCTCTCACACCTTTCCCAATGCTCTCCATTTCTGTTCTTTCATTGCCAATAATATATACAGTTTCTGCTCCTTGGATAGAAATCAAGTCTGCCTCGGTGTCAACAAATAGCATCTTATATAAGAAATGTTACAAGACACTTGATACTTGTATGTAAAAGAAATGCAGAATCACTTCAAATCTGAGTTTTAATACAAAGAAATCATGCTATGTTGTAGAAAACAAATGATAGGTACTTTTGTGGGAAATATGGAATCTATGAGAAAGAAATGGGTGAAGAAAAACTTTTTTTACACAGTTATTTATTAAATAAATCATAACTGAACAGTCTTGGAAAAAACAATGATTTCTCTATGACTCATATTTAATACAATAAAATAAGGATGTTATAGAAAATGACCCCAGGACAGATAGGACTAGAAAAGATGTCCAATGTAACTATTTCCCTAGTATCACTTTTCTTCTTGAGTGTCAAAGGTTGGTTAAGTTTTAGAAAGCAGGAACTCACAGGACACTATGTACCAACTATTGGTGTCTCTTCTCCTTTAGGACTGAGATTAATGTCTCAGTGATAAGAGATACTAGAGAAATTGTTTCCTTCGTATTCTCATCTATCTGAAAACTAGGGAACAAGCCTTTGACAGACACAAGATCTGTTCCCCTTGACCTTTGACTACCAGATTCTAAAATTGTAGGAAATGAGTGTATCTTACTAAATCCTTGATCTAAGGTAATATTTTATGGTAGACGAGAAAGAGCAACACTGAATAAAAAAATACAAACTACAGAGAAAGAAGGCCAAGTAGTAACTTTATAATTAGACCTGACCAGAGGCTATTTCCCTTTCCCTGTTCATACATTGTCTACAAATGGCAATATTTTCATCAGGTCTGCCATCTTTCCTTGAGTACATTTCTGTGGAGGAACCAGCTGAGCCTGTGATATGAGCAGCTCTTCTTTGCTAACCTTACAATATTTTTGCTTAGGGAAGTTTCCTTCGTCTGCCTGATTTTCTCAAGAAAAATAGCAACAAGTTTACTTTAATAAAGTATGAAAATTTGTCTTATTTTGGTTGCTAATTTTCTGTTTCAGAAGCAATAACGAAAGGTGACATTTTCTTGGGTTCCTTGCCTAATAAGCAGTATTAAATTCAAATTTGAAGTTATTCATTGTATTTATTTATCTGTCTTTTTTTCAGAATATTCACTAAATATAAATCGAAGTAGAAAATGGATTTTAGACTGATGTTGGAGTCATCCACATGTGCTGTGAATTTTATAGGCTCAGTGCTAGAAGAACATTGGCTTCCTCATCAAGAATTGAGAGTGTTAGGAACAAGTGCTTTGTGAATGTATGCTAGCATTGTACAGTAGTTCCTACAAACCTTTATTACAAAAAGAAATTGGCTTTGTGAATGTATGCTAGCATTGTACAGTAGTTCCTACAAACCTTTATTACAAAAAGAAATCACAGGCCTAATTAAAGTAAAAATTTTACAATCTAGGATTTCTGATATCATTTGATATTTTCAACCCTTTTCTTGATAGTTTCATATTGAGCTACTTGTTCTGAACACATGCATTGACCTAATCATTGAAAGCTGGTGGAAAGAATGATCACATTATAGCTCCAATTTCACCAAGCATACATTAATAGAGACTAAGAAGTGCAAAGAGTGGCACCAGGTGGTTCCTAGGAACTTCAGGTATAACAAATGAGATTTTATTAGACTTACAGATACAATTTTTGCCTGTGTGTCAAGGGATAACTGGAGTGTTGATTTGAGTGGCTTATTAAATAGGCACATTTAGTTCAGCAATATGGCTCATCACTTGGCTTTTTAATATGCCAAGAGATAGGGACCATTTCAACTTACGAACTGTTCGTAATTATGGTGATTTAGATTTCAGTTTATAATGAATCTTCCATCATAGTCTGCTCTCTCAGTCTTTTATTTGCAGTTCCTCTAAGTGAAGAGATACAAAAGAGACGTTTACTTCTCTTTTAAAGAATGGAATATAGAGGTCTATAAAAATATGGTCTGCTATTTACAAAAACCTTACTTCTTTTTCTTTAGGCTTTAAGCTTTGGGTTTCAAAGAAATTAAGATCCAAGATCACTAAGTGACGGTAGCTAAGTTCTTTCTATAAATAGTTAAAATCAGATAGTTCTCAACTAGCCAGGACTCCCAATGTAGACAGAAAATCGTTTGTGTGTATCTGATCATCTGCCACCTTTGCTATTACTACTCAAAGCAAGTGAGAGTGCAGTCTCATCTCTGCTTTTACTTCAAGTTTCCCACAGTCAGAAGGTAATAGTACTGAAGGAAATTCTGTATCATTTTTTAATTTTTAAATATTTTGTATTGTAAAGATACTGTACCGAGGGGTTACAGTTACATGAGTACGGTAATGAGTACATTTCCTATAGAGAATTGTTACCCTCTCCTTTGTTTTTCTCCTACCATCCCTTCCCTCCCCACCTCTCCAACTCCTCCCTCCTTCCATCCCCAGAAGTTGTAAAGTTCGTTTTCAACATAGAGTCTTGTACATCTCATTGTTACAATACACCAACTTGTACCCTGGTTTCAGCATTTTGTTATTTCCCTTTCCTTCCCCAAATTAGAAAAATGTATATACAAGATACAGGGCACCAGAATCAAATAGAGTGAAAACAGAGGTTAACCAAAGGGGGAAGAACATACAAAAGAAAAAAAAATCACAGAGTACATTAAAAACAACAGCAATAAAGAAAAAAACCTCTTGTGTCCATATCCTGGGGTTCATTTCACTTAGCATCGTCCTTTTATTTTATTTTAATTAATTAATTAATTTTTTTATTGTGAGAATACCGTACAGAGGAGTTACAATTACATGGGCAAGATAACAAGTACATTTCTTATCAAGCATTATGGCCACCTCTTTGTTTCCCCTTCCCACCCCTTCCCATACTCCCCCTACCTCCCCCCACCTGATCATCCCCTTCCACCAAAGTTGTAAAGTTCATTTTTCTTGTGGTCAATATTTACATAGCTTTTAACCTTTTCAGCTTGTCTGGTAAGATTATCCTAGATGTATACTAGTTATTGCAAATAAGGGAAACCATGCGACCTATGTTTCTTTGGGCCTGGCTTACTTCACTTAATATAATTTTTTCCAAGTCTTTCCATTTCCTAACAAATGGGGTGGTGTCATTCTTTCTGATGGAGGCATAGAATTCCATTATATATAATATATAATATGTATTATATAATACATAATTAATACACACACACACACACATATATATACATATATATATATAATCACATTTTCTTGATCCATTCATCTACTAAGGGCATTTGGATTGGTTCCATATCTTAGTTATGGTGAATAATGCTGGGATAAACTTAGTTGTGTTGGTAGCTTTAGTATGGCTTCTGGGTAAATGCCCAGAAGTGGGATTGGTAGGTCATAGGTGAGCTCTATGTGGAGTCTTTTGCAGGACATCCATACTGCTTTCCAGAGTGGTTAAACAAGTTTACACTCTGAAGCTTCTAAAACTTCAGTTATTTGTAATACTTTACCCCACCTTGACCAGAAATAGAGTCACCACTTTAATTCTCTTACTTTAATCATCTCCATTTTTCTACTAACATAAAAATGTTAGGAATTAATGCTATTTGCCTTCTCCAGAAGTTGTGTTGAAAGGAATGAATCTCTGTTACTAAAAGTTTTAGAAACCAAGGGAATTTGGTGGGGGAGATTTCTTGTTCCCAGTCTTCATATTTCTTTCCAGGTGAATGTGACTTTCCAAGGGAATGTGTCAATCTCTTGTCTCTTTCTGTTCTTTAATCCATTACCCTTTATTCATTACCTTCATTCATTGAATGATGTACTGTGATAGACAAATTTGGAAAGAACTTAGCATACTTATATTATACTTATGTTAATTTCATTATTTTTTATGAGACAGCTGCCTTTTTAGAAAGTAAGATTTTACCTGATAAAAGGTATATCTGTCTTGGATTTTCATGCCTGTAGTTGGAAGAAGTCCAGACAATTCCAGGGTTATTATCATTCCACTGAGGCCTCACACTATGTTCTGCTCTCCAAACTAATTTCTCCATGATAAAATTGATGTGCTTAATTCTATCTACCATGTGCCAAGTGATAGTTCAAGAATATCTCATAGTGATTTATAGTTAACAAGATGATTATTGAAAAATGTAAATATTTATTCAAATATATTGCCTTTTTCATGAGTTACTTTTTCTTTCCCCTTTCCAGTTCTTCTTTTAAGAATTTTATAAAAACTTGGAAAGGGGATTGATGGGGAAATATTCTAATTGAACAAGAGAGAAGGTGGATGTTAAGGTACACATGCAAGTATGTCTTACCTCATAGTAAAATAATAAAAATAACTTCTCTGTGTGTTTATGTGTGTAAGGAACATAATAGCTGAAAAAATATTTTAAGTTTCTAAGAATTGTCATGAATGAATGAACAGCTTAAAAAAAAGATTGTTAGTTAGCTGAGGAGTCAAATGAATACAAATGACCCCAAATTGCTGAGGTATGGCAAAGAATAAATGTTTGTAGAAAGGATAATAGTACATGCTCACCATCCATCTAGCAGAACTACTTTTAAAAAATGATACTATGGAAGTATTATATAAAAATAACTGGGGGGCTGGGAAGGTGGCTCAGTGGTAGAGCGCTTGCCTTGCATGCACGAGGCCCTGGGTTCAATTCCTCAGCACCACATAAGCAAAAAGAAAAAAAAAGCCGGAGCGCTGTAGCTCAAGTGGTAGAGCGCTAGCCTTGAGCTGAAGAGCTGAGGGACAGTGCTGAGGCCCAGAGTTCAGGACCCACGACTGGAAACCCCCTCCCCCCAAAATAATAAGTGAACAAGGCCCGGCACCAGTGGCTCATGCTGAGATGTGAGGAGGTTGAGATCTGAGGATCACAGTTCAAAGCCAGCCCGGGCAGGAAAGTCCGTGAGACTCTTTTTTTTTTAACTTGGATTTCAATTTTTCTTTTTCTTTTTTCCTTTTTTTTTAATTATGAAAATACTGTACAGAGGGGTTACAATTACATGGGCAAGATAATGAGTACATTTCTTATCAAGCATTGTAGCCTCCTCCTTTGTTTCCCCTTCCCATC
>NW_012267269.1:7720260-7743073 GCF_000151885.1 Dipodomys ordii
CCCCCCCCGCACCGACGTTGTAAAGCTCGTTTTGGAGTCCTTGAGACTCTTATCTCCAATTAACCACCAGAAAACCAAAAGTGGCACTGTGGCTCAAGTGGTAGAGCGTTCGCCTTGAGCTGAAGAACTGAGGGACAGCATTCTAGCCCCAAGTTCAAGCTCCAAACTGACAAAAACAAAAAACAAAACAAAAAACCCTGAACAATAATACTTTTGGAACATAAGATAATTTCTCCCCTTCATCCCCAATTTTCTTATTTTTTCTCTTTCTGCCTCCTTCCCATGACCAGCAATGCAACCCAAATGAATCTTAGGAGTGGAAGAACTCAGAAATAAGCCAGGCATTGGTGGCTTATGCTTATTATTCTAGCTAATCAGGAGGCTGAGATCTGAGAATTGCAGTTGGAAGCCAGCCAGGAAAGTCTGTGAGATTCTTTTCTCTAGTTAGCCAGTAAAAAGCAAGAAATGGAGCTCTAGTGTTGAGCAAAATAGCTCAGGGCCAGCACCCATGCTTGAGTTCAAGCCACAGTGTAAGGTCTGCCCCTGGCCATGCAGGATTTGGCTTCCTCATGTCTGGTGGACAGAGACTTAGGCAGGAGGTGGGGAGGCCAGAGCCTGCATGGCCAGGGGCAGACCTTACACACAGGACCAGTGCAACAAACAAACAAACGAAAACCTCAGAAATATCCCACTGTCATGGAAGGACGCATTTGTATTTAAATCAGGTCCTGAACAGTCTGATATATATTCAGACCTGAAACTAGTGGTTGGACTATAATTCATATGACACATTATATTCATTTTAGAGTATCCAGCCAGGTCTAACCTGTTCTAATCTAATAGTGACCCCATTACATTATGTTTAAACTACAAACTTTCTTCAAAGATGCCATGAAAGTTCTTAGGAAGAAAGATCTGGTCATAAAAATACCACTGACATTTAATAAAATAATCAGATCTTAGGAGAACTACGACTTTTTCAAGCACCACTCAGTAAAGTTCCCACATTTTTCCCACTTTGTTACAGTCATTCTACACCCTTCCAATTGTCCCTAAACCACCTACTGTTTCAAAACTTAAAAAGAATGAAATAAGATGGATGTCCATCTATACTTGATTTTTTTTTTTTAAAGAATCAGAGGCATGAGGGAATTATGAGCCCTGATAGCTGGCCTCCAATATTTTTTCCACACAATGAAGATTTTCCTGTATAAAGATTCAAGCATTTTAACACTTCAATCTTAAAGAAAATAGTACCTTTTAGCCACTGGGACTTATTTTTAGCTAAGAGAAAAAAAAAAGAAATGTTTAGTGTCAAAGTTGTAATAGGAGCCAAAGTGTCTCCAATTGAATATGATACAAAAAAAGAACTTTGTTGTAGAACACTTAAGAAATGGATGGCTAAAGGATATTTTTATTCTCTCTGTTATCCTAATGGATAAAGACATTTTGGTAAGTCATTGTTGCTGTGTGGGGTTAATGCCAGATGGAGTAGCAGAGATGTCTTCTTTCTTATGAAATAGATTACCATAAATGCTACTGTGATATTTTATAGGAAAACTATATTGCCTTTAGAACATATTTTATCACTCTTTTTCTTTGTATTTTCTGTAAAGCTCACCATGGAAACTTCTCGGAATATTTTACCCTTTCTTACATCTACTCTTCTGTTTCTTTCCTTGCTTTTCTGCTTTATTTTGATTGTGTCAAGAGAAATTGCATGTTTTAAAAGTATTCAAGCACAACTGAGCTCCAACTTTATCTTGGCTATTTAAAACTCAGGAAAATTTACTTCATTCCTAAAACTTCTTTGCTTCCTCATATTCAAATAGATGTTATACTCTACAGGGTTAGAATTAACTTATAAAGCATAACAGCAAACCTATAGACTAATATACACCCACACATTCCATATTTTATTCAACTTTTCTTTCCTTCCTTCTTTTCTTTCCTTCCTCCTCTCCTCTCTTTCTTCTCCTTCTCCTCTCCTTTTTTTCCTCCCTTCTCCTTTCCTCTCCTCTCTCCTCCCTCCTTTCCTTCCTTCTTTATGGAGCAATCACCCACAGACATCAGTTTCTACATCCTTCAAGCTTTGAGTGCAGATTTGTGTCAGTGACTCTCTAGGGAGCTTCTGGATCTTCACGCTTAGTCTGAGGCTACACTATTGTTTCATTTATTCTGAGGATTCCAGCTTCTTGGACTGAGAGTAGCCAACCTGAGTATGTAAGCCAATCCAATGAATTCTCTCATATAAATAAAAAATAAAAAAAATACTCAAACATTGGTTCTGTTCTTCTAGATCACCTTGAGTAATACATAAACCTTCCACTTTGTTGTAGAGAAATTGAGAAATCTAACTACATAAATTCCACTTCCATTTTTTTAAAATAGCAGAATTCAAAAACCCAAATATAAGGTACTGTTCCAGACTGAAAAAAAAAGTTAAAAGGAAGAATTTATCAGATGGTTTTCAGTACTTCTACAATGTCTATTAAACTGATAATGCTAATGTTTTTACACTAACAAAATCATCCCAAGCTCTTTAAAATGCAGAATTCTTAGTCTTACTTTTAGAGTCTGATTCTCATAGCTCTGGAATATAGTCTACAATGCATTTCAGGCAATTCTGAAATGAATCGTCATTGGACTTTACTGGAAACTTTGCCCTACACCTGTCTTATAAATAAGTTATACAACTGCTTCTTAGGGGTTTCTAAGCAATAGAGTCTAGTGGGATGGTTGTAATTTCATGTATCCAGAGGAAAAAATCCAATTAAGAAATGTAAATTCTTCTTCATGCTGAGAGAATATGAAGCAATAAAAATATGAATTTCTTTATGTTGCACGGGAGCTCTGGGAGACCATAAAGGGTAAACAGTCCTTACAGAGCAGCTGGACTGCCATCAACTTCTCCAGATTTTATAGGAGAAGATGAGGCATTTTTAGTACTTTCCTTCAAACAATCTCTTTAAGAGTTTCTATTCAGATTGTGAAGCTGTTTCTTTTAAATACCTAAAATTCATAATTAACTATTTAAAAAGAAGGGGAGTGTTAGAAAAGGGAATGAGCACAATCTTTTCTTAGGATGGTTATCTGGTTCCTAATTGATACCTACCATACAGTTGTGTGTAAAATCTGGTGGCTGGGGATGAGGAAGGCATTGTATAGTAATTTAGGAGAAATTAGGTAGTGTTTTGAAAAAAAGAGGGAACAATTTTTATCACTACTCATGGCTACTCTGGCTGTGGAAACTGGCAGTGGGCCCTAGAACAAAACTAGAGTCCATGGCTACTAAAGAAAAACACAAACAAGTGAAAAGATGGATGCAAATATAAGGAGTGTGTGTATGTGTGATATCAATAAATCTGTTGACTTTATAGGCCCACAGAAGCAAGTACAGTGAAGGCAGTTATAGATTCCTCAGTAGGAAGGTTCTATTCATTTGATTTTCTGAGCTGATTTGATATGATCCTGCTTGAATCCTATTCATCACTTCAAGTACTTTCTTCTTTTCCACTTTCTGTTGCATGTAGTGAACATGTTCACATAACTTTTCCCAGCAAATCATTGGTTATGTTTTCATCCTCAGGCTCCAGCTTTTCTAAATTCAGTCTCTTCCTCAATGATTCTCAACCCATTATTAGCCATACCCTGCATGGGCATATATATGTTGTTATGAAGATACCAAACAACCTCCTCTCCACCCTTCTCTATTTTTTCTTATATTCTTGATGCATGAGGGCCACAAAGGACATATTCTGGGCACACTAATGTGCTTTAGATTTAACAGTAATTCCCTTTGTAAGCAATAGAGTCTAGTGGGATGCTTGTTAAAAATACATTTCCAGGATTCCAGTATAACCCTAGCAAACAAATCTGAGCCTATGCTTCCTGCATGAAAAAGAATTTTAGGTTCTTATATTCAAGTATTGCTTTATTATCCACCAAAGAAATGGAAAAGAAATTGGAGATTTCCTAAACAATTGTAAGTGGATCATTGAATTTACAATATCATTTTCAAATGATTTTCAGTCATTAAACATACTTAGTAAGCATAAGGACAACTCAATTCTAGTGTGTATCTTAACCATTTAAAGATATTAATGGGTTTAATTTTTAATGTTTTCCTTTTATTTAAGGTGACTTTATTGTTGGCAGAAATGCATGAGAGTTCAGCCCTGGAGAATTAAGTCTTCGGTTCCTTACATAATGGATCTAGCAGAAATGGTTAGCTTTTTAGGATTCACTGTTGTACCTCTGCCAGTCTACATTAGACAAGATCTGAGAGGGCCAGCTAAAGCTAGATTGTATTAAACTTTGCAAAATATATCAAGCCATCCTCTGACAAGGCTTTGTTTAAGGAAGAATTAAAAATCTGACTAAAAACACAACAGTGTAATTGATGAGTGTCTCAGCACTCTTCTCAATCATACCATTTCATCTCTTTTATTCTTAATAAGAGAGAGAAAGATGTAATAATTTAGTGACCCTAAACACCTATTCTTATAGGCTGTGATTCATTGAAGCAATCCCAGTCATGATGCCATATTATTTCCTACAAGCGGTGTCTTACAAGATAAACGCAGAAAAATCCTGTGCTATTCAGGGTCCACAGTAGGGCTGTTATGTGTTGTATCAATAGTACATGGAAAGCAAAGTCTTTTTAGGAAAAAGAAGTAAAGTAAGTTCAGGCAAAGGCTGTAATTGGTGATGAATTTATAATACCAGTGACATTCTTCAGTAATTTCTGCTGGAAATGAGGAAAGGAACATTTATAAAACACAGATTCAGGGTCAAGCAAGCCGAGGCTTGCTTTTTAATAACTAAGTGATTTGAGAGAAAGTCCTAAACTTCCAGAATCTTGCTCTTCCTCATTTATAAATGAGAATAAAAATATTAAATGAGAATAACAATATTAAAATTTCATAAGGACTTTTGATGTCATTTATGAAAAGACTGACAGAGTGCTTACCCATTTGTATACTTACCCATTTGTATACTTACTCATTTGTTTTTTTTGTTTTTGGGTCCAGTCATGGGGCCTGAACTCTGGGCCTGGGCGCTGTCCCTCAGCTCTTAAACTCTACCATTTGAGCCACAGCACCACTTCCGGCTTTTTTCTTTTTGCTTATGTGGTGCTGAGGAATAGAACCCAGGGCCTCAGGCATGCAAGGCAAGCGCTCTACCACTGAGCCACCTTCCCAGCCCATTTACTCATTTGTATACTGAAACTCCACTTAGCATCCATTTTTCTTATTGACAATGTCACCATATTTTTTCATTGTATATTTGCCATTCTTTAAAATACTCATAAAAAATTCCATTGTAAATCATCAAAATTTCTCAGACTGGGTAATTAATTTGCTCAATACAATTAAAAAAGAAGAAAAATGCCATTATATCTTTGTAAAGTAAGATTTTTAAATGACATAATTGAAAGTCTACTTGTTTATCTTTAGGGGATAATTGGTGATTCTTTTTTCTTTGCAAGCAATGAATTGCTTTATATTTAATTGCTATTTTGAGAAAAGTATTACTCCAAATGGGCATTAGGGAAAGAGGACAGATTTTAATTAAACCATTTAGCACATACTGAATAAGCCCACTAGGAGGCCTGATAAAGGTATGGTTAATTGGCTCAGAAAGATGGTAGCAATATGAGAACTTCAAATGCAAAGTTAACTGAAGAGATTATTTTACATTTATTTCCTAACCAATAGCAAGGATAATTATTGAAAATTTTAAAACCAAGAAAATCAGAGAATTGGCCAGCTGTTCATTAGGTTTTATTTTATTTTATATTTTTCCCCAAGAAGCTTTCACCAAGGTGTACCTATGTACTCTTTTTCATGGATGTCTGCCTGAGAAAGGATCTGCTTTATTCTTAGTGTTCTCTGTTACCATGTTTTCCTAATACTTTATACCAGAGTATTTCTTCATGCTTTCCCTTCTCTGATTATTTTCATTTCCTCCCCCTCTCCTATCTACCTTACAAATTACCAGTGATAAGATATGGGCTCATAAAATCAGAATGGCAAGCGAGGGTTAAACATCTCTCATGTCCCTTTTGGACATCACACACAATGTGAAAGGCTAGAATATCAAGTGGACAGTCTTAATTGTATAGCTACTGCCTGTTCACATTCCTTTGTCTTTTTTGGAACTTTCAATATCATTCTTTAATTCCCATATTCTGAAGTTGTATTCTTTTCTTTGAATAGCTCTGATATACATTGTTTCCACAAATTAACTTTTAAAAAAGATTTATTTTTCTTTATATTGCTAAAATCTTTTTTTGCTTCCTAAACTATACCATTTATTTTAAATTGTTGACTGATTCATCCATTCCAATTATAAATGGTTTCCTGATTGTGTATGTGTATGTAGGGGTGTGTGTGTGTGTGTGTGTGTGTGTGTGTGTGTGTGTGCGCGCGCGCGCCAGTATTGGGGCTTGAACTGAGAGCCTAGATGATATTCTTTAGCCTTTTTGCTCAAGGCTAGTGCTCTACAATTTGGACCACAGCTTCACTTTTGGCTTTTTGGCAGTTAATTGGAGATAAATCTTCACTGCCCTGTCTGGCATTGAACTGCAATCCTCAGATCTCAGCCTCCTGCATAGCTAGGATTTCAGGTATGTGCCTGAAATCAGGTGCCTAAGCTGGGTGTTTATTTTACCCCCAATGCCATAATTACTTTGGCAATGTGTAAGAATTGTCGATGGCAGAAGGCCCATGTACATCCAAGTGAAATAAGAAGAAGAAAAGAGGCCAGACCCAGGACAGAGTCCCAGACTCTCTATTTTCTGAGCCTGCAAATCCTGTGATGTGCTCTTGCTTTCCAGAACTAAGGAAAAAACAGACTGAAGAAAGGGTCAAATAGCATGAAGAACAGGTTGGCTGAGTGATGCTAGTCTCCCGTGAGTCTTACCTTGGTAACAATGCCTATGCCAACAATGTGAGTGAACTTAGAAGCAAATTCTTACCAAGTTAGACTTACAGATAAGAACGTCCACTGGCTGCTAACTTGACTGTAGCCTTGTGAGACCTCAAGTAAGTGACTTTACAGTCATCAAAACCATGAGATAATGTATGTATTTTTAAGTCTTTCAATTTGTGATAATTTGTCACACAGTAATAGAGAACCAATTCATCATTCCTTACAAAAGAGCTGGCATGTAAGGGAAGATGAAAAGCTACAACTGTTCTTTAAGTTTTTAAGCAGCTTCAGGTAGATGAACCATAGAGGACAAGGTGGGTGGAGTGAGAGATCAGAATAATTGAGCAGTTAACCATCTGCTGATCAGTGGGCCAGCTGTTTCCCAGTTATCTTTTTATCTCCTATAAAAACTTCTGGGTTTGGTATTATTGCTGCTCTATTAAGAAGTGGGGGCTTAACTTAGAGTAGATATTCCTGTCATGCTGTAACACGTGCAAGCAGGCACATGCTGATATGTGGATTTCCATCATTAGAAGGAACAATGTGAGATTCAGAGTGGCTGGAATACTATTTTTTGTGTGCCTTTATGTGAAAAAGCTGTGGAATACATAAAAAATAAACCATTTATCTGATTAATCATATTGCAGGTGGATGAGATGTCTTTCAAATCTAGATATATAATTCCACTTTTAATTCTTTGCATCACATTGGGTGAGATAAATTGGAAAGAAAAAAATTAAATAGGAAGAGAATATCATATTCAGAAACTTTTTTTTTTGGTTGGTCATGGGGCCTGAGCTCTGGGCTTGGGCATTGTCTTTCAGCTCTTCAGCTCAAGGCTAGTGCTCCAGCACTTGAGCCACAAAGCCACTTCCAGTTTTTTTTCTACTTATGTGGTACTGAGGAATTGAAACCAAGGTCTCATGCATGCAAGGCAAGCCCTCTACCACTGAGCCACATTCCTAGCCCTTTGGAAACTTAATTAGTACTATTAGTTAGAGATTGATTTCAGTACATACAGTCATTAATTCATTTAGTTCTTTTTTTCTCAGTCCTGGGGCTTGAACTCAGGGACTAGGTACTGTCCCTGTCTTTCTGTGCTCAAGGCTAGTGCTCTACCACTTGAGCCACAACGCCACTTCCAGCCTTTTCTGTTTTTGTGGTACTGATGAATCAAACCCAGGACTTCATGCATGTTAGGCAAACACTCTACCACTAAGCCACATTCCCAGCCCTCATTTAATAGAGCTGATAGGTAGGAAAACAAATATATTCATTTTAGGGGCAAGATTACAAAGAAAAAAGAAAATTTAATAAGTTACAGAAGATTTCATGGTTTTTAAATATGGTAAATGATGTAAATTTATGTCTTTATCATCCTAAAATGGCCCAAATCAGAAAAATATTTATAAATCTAGTCCACTGATGGCTTTGTGTGTCTGTGTGTATGACAATCAATTATACATGAAATGTTTGCAAATTACAATTTGAAAAGAGTCACTCTTCCTCATAGGGAAACACGAAGTGAAATGCGATCATATTTTGGGCATCTGTTATTTTTCCTGTATTTTATAAAGTGCTGAGTAGCAGAATGAGCTTTATGGTAGAGAATTTCCAAGATGTCTTATGGGAAAAAACCTGCTCATATATTCATAAAGACAGAAGATTACTTGATCATTGTGGAGGTATAAAGCCCTATGGACAATAAAATTCACTTTAAATTTAATATTGGGACTAGAAATAAAATTAAAAAGGAAATGTGGACTGTTAGATATATAACACTATGCCTGGCTTATTTACTAAAATGGAGGGCTCACTAACTTTTTGTATGGGCTGGCCTCAAACCACGATTTTCTAGACCGGTATTTATCCTTTCAGTTTGAATCTCTGTATATTGGTATACGGTAACTTTTCACTGCTTAGGTCTTAAAACAACACAAGGTGAGCCCTCTGTGTCTGCTTTTCCCAGTGCCATCTGGTTTGTATATGTGGGTGATAAAATACATTTTCTTTACAATGGATTGTTATATTTTTAATAGGGATTTAATTCTAATTAGAAACAATAAAACAAAGTCATTTTAACCCCTCAAAATCTACTGACTTTATTAAATTTGTGGCAATGCTCTGCATTTGTGCATGATGACATAAATTCATATCACAATGTGAATAGCTTTAAACTTTAAGAAAATAATAATAAAAGTTATCAGAAGCTAATGATTTTATGAAAAAATACAGTCTTAAGTAACCAGACCGCATTTATTTTTATAGATTGTTTGTAATGAATGAAACCAAAGCTTATATCTATGATATGATATCTCTCTCTATATATATATCTATGATTGAAATTAAGAGATGACAAATTTTTTTTTGGGGGTCCGGTCCTGGGGCCTGAACTCTGGGCCTGGGCGCTGTCCCTCAGCTCTTAAACTCTACCATTTGAGCCACAGCACCACTTCCGGCTTTTTTCTTTTTGCTTATGTGGTGTTGAGGAATCGATTGAACCCAGGGCTTCATGCATGAAAGGCAAGCGCTCTACCGCTGAGCCACCTTCCCAGCCCGACAAATATTTTTTGAATAATGAAATCAAAGCAAAAAAAATTCCAAGGAAATAAACCACGTGTCTAAGCCTATCTAAGCTTACCTAGAAGAAAACCTGTTCTGTCTTTTGTGTTGAATGCTGATATTTAGAGATCGTGAGGTCAAAAGTACATTTTTTGCTATCAGCAAGTGATAAAGAGATCAGGAAACCATGGCTAAGAAACAAAAGGAAATGGGCATGATGCTTCTTGTGAGTGCTATCAATACTGTAGCAAAATGGAAATTATAGCATACATGTGAAAAGACTGGTAGAATTGCAGTGGTAAAATAAATTATTAATAGAAAAGTACCTTATGCTCAACTTGTTAAGAGTATTCAGATCTGTGACCTACTTAGAAAGAAACAGGTTTTCTTTCTACTAGTGTTCAGAGCCCACATAACAAACCAGGTTTGGCAAATACCACTAAAGTCGATTTTCAATAGTGAATCATTTAAGTTGCATGTTGTGCTTGCTGTCAAAAGACAAGTGGGAAGGGCATGGATGGGTTATGCTGGTTAGGAAGTCTTACCGAAGGCCAATTTTCCTAACACTTAGTTAAATGCCTTCACCATCTGTAGTTCTCAAATTCAAGAAGCCATGCTAATGCTAACGAAGTGGCTGGCTTGGCAGATCAATCTGAGAGGGAGCCTGGAGAATTACCTGCTTTGGAAAGGTAATTTAAAAGCAAATCCACCTCTAGAAGTGAGTGTCCCCTTTAGACTTACAGGTTTCACTAAAGGGCAGCCCTACATATTGGAAACATTTCCTTTTGTTTGCCAACAGCAAGGAAGACCAAGGCCAAAACCCCAAAGGATACAACTTAGACAAGAATGAGCATATGGCCCTCAAAATTTTAATCACTAAGAAAGGAAAATACAGTTGCAGTTAGTGGATAAACAGCTATGTTTTATAAAAAGCCCAGATGAGTATAAACTTGGTTTGAAGACAATTCAGTAAAAATTTAAGCCATTTAGAGAAACAAGTAAGTTTCACATGCTCAGAAAAGTAAAGAAAGCTGCTACTCAAAAAGGGATCACAATTGCATTCAAAGCAATAAAACACTCTGGTACAATAATTTTCTATAAATTAACTTACCTGAAGTATTTTATCAGTATCTGTGATAGAGCTAAGACAGGAATTCAGATATTAACATTCAAATGGTTTGACACAATCATTTCTAAGGTATAAGGTCATTGCTTTACATTATATCTTAGTTCTAAAGGTATAGAAAAGAATTTCGCATATAATCTTGGAGCATCATGTGATTCACATTCTAGTGGAATTTTTATGGTAAAAGTGTAACCCTTTGCTGATTTTCCAATTTTCATCATAAGAGTACAGGTCTCTATTTTCTTTCCTTTTCCTTTTCTTTTCCCTTTCCTTTCCTTTCATTTTCTTTTCTTTCCTTTCCTTTCTCTCCCTCTCTCCCTCTCTCCCTCCCTCCCTCCCTCCTGCCCTCCCTCTCTCTCTCTCTTTCTTCCTTTCTTTTTATTCTTTCTTTCATTATCTTTAAGTAGTTGTACCATTTGCCATTTAACAAAGCAGTTTATGAATTTAATACATCTTGATCAGTGTCAGCATTCCTATCCCTCCTCTACCAACTCCTTCTCTCACTATTATTAATTTTGTAGGATATACATTGGATTCTTGACTGTATTCTCCTCACTTCTCCTCTTCATTAGTCTAACCCATTCCCCCTGACCCGTCACCACACCTCTTGAGTACCAAGTTCCTGGTGTTTGATTTTGCTGAACTTTGCCTTTTGAAGGAATTATACTGTTTGAGTTCTCCCTTCACTCTACTGTATTTCAGTTAATACATTTATATATACTTACATACTACCCAACATATTCACTTATAAGTATATAAGCTAAGTCTAGCTCCTACATATAAGGAAGAAATGACTAATTGCACTTAACATTATTTTTTCAAGGTCTTTCCATTTCTTTACAAATGGTACAACATCATTCTTCCTATTCAAAGGAATTCAAAGCTATTCAAATGAATTACCATTCAACAAATCAGTTTATAATTACAAAGCATCTTGAACAGTGTCATCCCTTTCTCTGGTCTTGATTTTTAAAAAAATAAGTGTCTTTACAAGAAGAGCTCAAGCATTACATTTTTTCACCATATCATTGTCTTATTGGCAAACTATATGTGCTCCATTTGAATCGTTAACCAATCTACTAATCATTTGTGAAAAGTCAACTTCAGAATATACAATACTCCCCAATATGCTGATCAAAAAAATCTATGGAAATCTGACATGCATTCATTTAACAAATATTACTTTTTAAATGAATAAAGACAGTTTTCCATCCATTCTGAAGGGATATTTACTTTGGAGTAGATGGACCATTATGTGAAGTACATTATGCAAAGATGTAAATTTAACTTTGCTATGTGTTGCTATCATAAATTGTTTACTTCTACCCTTCTTTATATCTTTTCTTCCCCCCCATCCTTCCTTCCTATCATCTTTACTTTGTCATGCATTTTATTTATTTATTCTGGGACCTAGATGAGTCCAAAGAAATTTGTCACCTCCGAACTCAGAAAGTGGGACTTGATTTAAAAAACACAATACCAAATGTCTGAAAGTTTGAGGTACAAACTAAAATATTAGGTACAGATTAAAGGGCAAGAGGTTTAAAACGAAACACTTATACTTCCTCATTACATATGATGGTAAGTGCCCTGTGTAGAAAGATGCAATCATGATTGGGCCATTCCTGCCCCACATAGAACCTTGGTGAGGAGAGGTAGTACTTATGCTACAAAGGAGAGTGTTATCAAACATTTCCTCAGGGTGTTATACTAGTTTCTTATTCCTTCTGTAATAATAATTTAAAGCAGTATCCATTTATATCTTATATAGCATGGGTCTCTTGAATTAAAAATCAAGGCCCTATCAGGGCTGTGTTTTCTTCTGGAGATTGTGGAGGAAAATCTCTTCCTAATCTTGTCAAACCTCAAGACGCTAGCCATATTCCTTGACTTTTCCTCTCTTCGGTTTACAGAGCTATTAACTTTGTGAGTTTTTGCTTTTCTCTCTTGCGTTTCCTTCTTTTATGTCCCTCTCCCGATTTTAAGGAACATGTGTTAACATGAACCTATCTGGACCATCCAAAGTGTTCACCTTTGATTCAATCATCATAATTCCTGTTTGCTATCCAACTAAAGGGATGCAACCAGATGGGTTCTAAAAATTAAGATACATACATCTTTGACATCCAAATGCTGTCAAAAGCAATGAAAGAAGTTATAGTAGCAAGCAGGTTGCTATGTTCTGGTTTGGTTAAACTGACATCTGAAGTTAAGTCACATTTCCTTTTTTTCTTCACCCTTCTGGTTCTATAGTTACTAATTTGATTAGCCTATTTCCATGAATTTATTATTTTGTAGAGAAGCACAGTATCTTATAGTCAAGTCAAGCCTTTTAGTTTTTCCTATATAAAGAAAGAACCATCAAACCTCCTTTCTTCTGCTCTGGCTGAATATTGTCACTGCTCTGGCCCATTCATTATTAAATTAAATATGCATGTCTATTATGTTTATATCTTTTATATTATTATATTTTCATATGTATTAGTTCATAGAGTCCTAAACTACTACCCATGGAATGTCAAGTGCTTTTAATAATGGATAAGAGGCTTTGACAGTTTTCAAGCTTGAGATAGAGCAGAGATAGGCTTTTAAAAGTTAAAATAGCAACAATTGATGGGTGGATTGGCAAGGACTGGTGCCATGTAGAAAATGACTGAAGTCCTTCCAACGCTATACTAATAGGAGTAGTGCAGAATTGGAATTGATTGGCATCCTTGCATATGTAACTAGTGTAGGAGTGTTAAGTTTATTCTGGAGTATATTCCCAAGCATGGAATTATTGAGTCATAGAGTATTCACATGTCCTTTTGGCAAATACTTCAAAATTTCACTCTAAACTACAAGTGTAAAATTAAAATCCTCAACGGAGAGTCAAGTGTGTTCCAAATGACTTCATCATTACCAACACTTTCTTAAAAAATTGTCTATCACATAATGACAAGATATATTGTTAACTTATTTTGTATTTTTATTATAATTGGGATTTAAAAATCTCTTTGTATGCTCATTAGCTTTTGGCATTTCCCTTCTGTAAAAGAGTTCAGTGTTTTATTTCTTATTCTAAATTGAATTTTATGAATATTACTTGCTTATTTCCAGGTGTTTCTGATGTAGTATAGGTATACTGTGCATATTTGCCTGTGTTCTGTCCTGTCAGCCACATTTCCTGTAGTATCCTCTGTTTATGATAACTCATTTCCATCCACCAAATCAACTCATTTCCTGTTTTTTCATATGACTCAAGAAGTCTTTTCAGCCTATTTTCAAAAGATATTGTCCCTCATTTTCCTCTGTGAGTTGGATATTCTCCTCTCATTTATTTTTTCATATGAAATTAATTTTTAGGGTCTCAAAAATCATCATAATTGTCTACTACACAGGATTCTACATTTTTCTAAGTCTATGTCTGAAATTTCTATTTCTTTAATTTTTAGGCTTAATTCTCACATGAGTAATTATTTCCTCTTCAGTTTATAAGATTGTGCTGAGTAATCTTGATTATTTTTCAGAGACATAGTTTCTTGTATTGTGATCTTATTGATATAATTTATATTCCATAAAATTCAACCCTGTAAGTATAAACTTGGTGTCTTTTATACATTTATAGAGTTATGTATTACAAATGCTTAATTTCATAAAATTTCCATCAGTTCTACAAGAAACCTGTAACCCATAGCAATCACTGCTTTCTATCCCTCCACTCAGTCCCTGCTAGTAGCTAACCTATTCTCTACTAAGTTTAGTTGCTCCAGGCATTTCAATAAATATAATTTTTTTAGACTTTAGCTCCTGATTTTTTCTTAGTTTAGCATATTTCCTCCATTTCATACCATGTGATAGTACTGCATTCCACTTTATACTTTTCAGTTGATGGTTGGTTATATTATACTTATCCACCCCTAAGTTAACAGATATCAAGTTGCTTCTATTTGGTGGGCAATAAATAATTCCGTATGATTTTTTTTGTCAGTCATGGGGGCTTGAACTCTGCATCTGGGCTCTGTCCCTCAGCTCCTCAGCTCAAGGCTAAAGCCTTACCACTTGAACCACATCCCTACTTACGGTTTTCAGGTGGTTTATTGGAGATAAGAGTCTCACGGACTTTCCTGCCTGGGCTGGCTTTGAACCACATTCCTCAGACCTCAGCCCCCTAAGTCTAAGATTACAGGCTTGAGCCACTGGCGCCCTGCTTCTGTATGAATTTTTGGGTGAACATATTTTCATTTGGAGGGCCAGGCATATGCCTAGTAGTGGGATTGATAGATCATACAGTAGCTTTATATTTAACTTTTTGAAATTTCTTTTTTTTTTAAACTTTATTGTGAAAATGCCATACAGAGGGGTTACAATTACATGGGAAAGGTAATGAGTGCATTTCTTATCAAGCCTTGTTGCCTCCTCCTTTGTTTCCCCTTCCCATCTTGCCACCCCCATCCTGCACCAAAGTTGTAAAGTTTGTTTTTGACATAACATCTTGTATATCTCATTGTTGCAATGGGTCCACCTGTATCCCTGTTTAAACAATTTGTTTTTTCCCTTCCCCTCCCCAAATTATACCAACATCAAATACAGTGAAACAGGGGTTATTCAATGGGGGAAGGACATACAAAGCAACAAAGAAATGTCTTATAAATATATTAGACACAATAGCAAGGAAGAAAAAATTTCTTTACTAAAATGATAGCATCATTTTATAAACCCAGTAGCAATGTATCAGAATTCCAATTGCTCTGTATCCTTACAAAGTATATCTTTTGGACTGTAGGTTCTTACTGGATATGAAATTTCAGCTCATTGATTAATGATATTGACATTGGTCATTTGTATAATCTTCTTTGGTAAAAGTATACTAAAAATCAGTTGACTATTGAACTTGGACATTATTTGATATAGTGGATTTATATTTTATAAAATGTTATTTTTCATCTTCTTCTTAGGCTATAGTCTTTGACATTCTGTCACCTCTCTCTAAGCCTAACATTCTGTGTTTTTGTGTGTGTGTGTGTGTGTGTGTATACGTGCTTGCATATGTATATAGTATTGGTGATGCTCTAGGCTACCACTAAACTACACCTTAGCTCAACATTGTAATTCTAGATTATCTTTTGTCCTTTAAATGCAAATTGTCTCTAAATAAACTCAGTGCATTCCATTGGTTGAAAATGTTACTTGTATAGCAATGACTTGAGTTTTAGACACGTATTCAAGCTACCTACTTCATATTTCCCTTTGGTATCTGATAAATAGCTGACATTTGGGTTAGAAAAGTTAAAACCTTAGCCGTTCAAATCTACCTCTAACTACTCCAATTTGCTTTAGGAAATAGATTAACTGTTAATCAAGTTATTTAGCTAAAAACTTGTCCTCAGTCTTCAATTTTTTCTTACCTTCACTATTTGCATATGATTTGTCTGCAAGTTCTTGTAGTTATGCCTACATATATCAAATCCAACTTCTTTTCAAGTCTTTCTTACCTACATTATTGCAAGTAGTACTCTAAAAAGTTCATTTTAATCTCATTTACAAACAACTGTCCTCAAATACCTTGTATATGATTCATATTCACAAGTAAATATTTGTTTAAAACATAGAGTATACATATGGGGAATTGAATGGGAATGGTTCTGGGTATCACTGTATTCAGTGACAATATTTCCATGTAATATATGAGAGCAAAATCTCAGCTGCAAGAAAATTATGTTATTATCCTAAGAGAAATCAGTGATGAATGATTTTGCTCATAATTAGATATCTTCTTTGAGAATTGTTGTTGCGGATTTAATTTTTTGAGTTCCAGGTATATTTTAGATATGAGACCCTTGTCCATTATATGGCTAGTAAAGATCTTCTCCAAATCTATGGGCTTTCTATTGATCTTTCTAGCTATGTCCTTTGCCATGCAGAAGGTCTGCAAGTGGGCTAAAGACTTAAAGAGAAACTTCTCTGAAGAGGGAATAAGAATGGCCAATAGACACATGAAGAAATGCTCAACCTCTCTAGCCATAAAAGTGATGCAAATCAAAACACCATTGAGATTCCACCTCACCCCAGTTAGAATGGTTATAGTCAAGAACTCTAGTAACAACAGATGCTGGAGGGGATGTGGACAGAAGGGAATGTTATTGCATTGTTGGTGGGAGTGTAAACTTGTTCAACCACTTTGGAAAGTAGTATGGAGGTACCTCCGAAGACTCCACATAGACCTCCCCTATCATCCAGCAATCCCATTTTTGGGCATTTACCCAAATGATCACAAACAAGACCATACTAAAGTTACCAGCACAACTAGGTTTATTGCAGCATTATTTGCCATAGCTAAGATATTGAACCAACCCAGATCCTCCTCAGTGTATGAATGGATCAAGAAAATGTAGTATATATACACAATGGAATTCTATGCCTCCATCAGAAAGAATGACATTGCCCCATTTGTTAGGAAATGGAAAGACTTGGAAAAAATTATATTAAGGGAAGTAAACCAGGTGCAAAGAAACATAGATCCCATGGTTTCCCTTATTTGAAATAACTAGTATATGTCTGAGACAAGCAGAAAAGCTCAGATAAGATGATGTTAAGCAAAATGAACCCCAAGATAAGGACACAATGGTTTTTTCTTGCTTGCTATTTTTTAACGTATTTATAAGGTACCACATGATTTTTGTTGCTTTGTATGTCCCTCCCCCATGGTATAACCCTTGTTTTCACTGTATTTGATGTTGGTATAATTTGGGGAGCAGAAGGGAAAAAACAAATTGTTTAAATAGGGATACACGATGACCCATTGCAATAATGAGATATATAAGACACTATGTCGAAAAATGAACTTTACAATTTAGGCAGCAGGGGTAGGGAGGTTGGGGGAATGTAGTTATGGAGATGGGAGGATGGTAGGGGAAAAATAAAGGAGGAGGCAACAATGTTTGATGAGAAATGTACTCATTACCTTGCTCATGTGATTGTAACCCCTCTGTACAGTATTTTTACAATAAAAAACTTATTTAAAAAATACATGTCTTCTCATAGAGTCTGGAACATAAGTTTGCATATACCAAATATTCCTTTAAAATGAATATATTAGCTCATTATTAGCCTTATGCCATGCGTTTTGAATGGTTTTAGACTAGAATAAATTTAAAGGACAGATGTAATATAAGCTGCAATAGACTGAAAATTGTACCAACTTTCAGATATAAAGATATTTCTTTGGTCTAGAACCTTAATGTGTAAGTAAAGGCCAATTTTATGTATGGTGAAGAATTATTATAGGAGAATGAACAATGGTTTTGGTGTAAGATGCAAGTTTTGAATACAAGCTTTGTTCATTACTAGACCTACAATTATGAACTTTCTGTTGTATTTCTTAGCTTTGATTTCCTGAGGAGACTAGGTCAGCTTTTTTTTTTTTTGGCAGCATCAATGTAGAAGAGAACTGTGAAGTTCCTGCACAATCACATTTGAAAGTCGCTAGACATTTGTAAACCAGAGAGATGGATTTGTGAAGTGATTCCGTCCTTTTTTAATGTAGTAGGGTTTATATTTCAAACAGCACTTATTTTGGCTCTCCTTGTCTGTGACTTTGGAGAACTAGAATCATAGGATGCAAAGAAGTTAATCACATTAAAACCCCTGTTGTTAACCTAATATTTGCTCAACCCCTCTTAGGACTTTGTGATGTGATTGGTACCACAGCATTGGTGGGCACTGAGCCTGCTTTCTTAGAAAAAACCATGTAAATCACACAATTAGAAGCCTGCTGGTCCAGTGGTGGAATAACTATATAGGATATATGCTGGTAGTAGCCCAAATGTTATAGATCAATTATGCTTAAATTCAACATACTTAGATAGCTATTCTGAAATTTCTCAGCTGTTTCCCTTATGTGGTTGAGAAAGATCTATGTAGAATTCAGGGCTTCTTTAAAGTGTAAAATATATCATTATGCTTTGCTTTGAGTAATGTGAAAGTTAACATCCCTCCCTTCCCAATCATAACAATCCCTCAGCCAACTATAAAAGATCCTTTAATGATTATTTTCTTCACTTAATGCCTTTCTTCATCTGTAGTTAGACAAGTGGAGCTGAAGTGCTTTGCTGATATGCACTATCATTGGTTTTAGAGATTCTTGGGGAGTTAAAAAATGAAAAGAATGTGGAAAAAACATTTGAATACATATCTTAGGGTTCATTTCCCTAACATCAACTTATCTGATCTTTTCTGCTTGACTCAACATATACTAGATATTGCAAATAAGGGAAACCATGGGACCTATGTTTCTTTGGGCCTGGCTTACTTCACTTAATATAATTTTTTCCAAGTTTTTCCATTTCCTAACAAATGGGGCAATGTCATTCTTTCTGATGGAGGCATAGAATTCCATTGTGTGTATATAGCACATTTTCTTGATCCATTCATCTAGTGAAGGGCATCTGGGTTGTTTCCATATCTTAGCTATAGTAAATAAAGCTGCAGTAAACATAGTCGTACTGGTAGCTTTAGTGTGGTCTTGTTTGTGAACATTTGGGTAAATGCCCAAAAGTGGGATTGCTTGTTGAAAGTTAGATCGATATATTAAGATACTACTAATGAATAAATTAAAAGGTGTAGCTCAATAATATAAAATTTCAAATTTAAAAAGTCATCTCATGAAAATAAGCCACTCCAAATTTTTACTATATGTAGACTTCTGCAATTAACAAAAAATTCAATATGCTAGTGGTTGTAAAAATGTTCAATTCAAGCTTATAGTTTCCAGTTTATATATCTTTTGAGAAACTTCAGTATAATATACAAACATCACAACACATTTAAAATAGAATTTAAAGTTTCCTAAGTGATTTGTACACTCAGGTTTTTTTTAAAAGTAATTCCTTAGTATGTTAATTAGGCAATGGTTCAATTCATTCCAAATGTCTAGTAAAGTTCTTCCTAACTATTAATTATATCTTAATAAAAGCTTCCAAGTGAAACAAAATTTTATTGCTTCAAAGGGTTATAATTTCCCTGGTCTTACAAAGATAAGCGAAGTTAGAGAAAACACACTACTAGGGAAATTGAAAATGGAATTTGGACCTCATTCTCCTTTGTGCTTAGGTATATGATAGAGAAAAAGGCTGGTGATAGGGAAACGTTAATGCTATTAATTGGCATTTTCTGTGTGCTTTATAGTCTTTTCCATTTTTCTTGCTTTACCTCCTAGATTCTAGTGTTATATATAGTCTCCTCACTGCAGCACAGCAATCATGCTCTGGGCTTCCATAATATAATTGACGATTTTATATTCTCTCTTTATTCAGGACAGTATATGTATACAGCATGGTCATTAATTAGCATCTTGGCATTCATTCAAATATATGCATATACTCACACAGTACACACACACATATATGTTTGTATAGGTGTCTACCTTTTTGTCTCTTTGGGATTTGGAGAACTTGAAGCACAGGATCCAAAGAGAGTATATAAAATATATACATGCATAATATATATATGTATCACAGATTATACACATACATGTAATATTTACATGTAAATATATATAACAATTTAACATATAAGTATACATATAAATACATGCATTTATTTTATAATCTCTGATTATATATACATATAGACATTCACACACATATATATGTATTGTATAATCTCTGATGATCCCCAATCATTTCTGGAATAAAACTTCATTACATTTGGAATTTCTACAGTGATAGCAATGTCTTTGTTTATCATAATGATCTCCTGGGACCACACCTTAATTCATGCTGTGAGTTGAGTTTTGTTTGACTTCTAGATATCTTATACTAACAAGATGACACAGAAGGGGATAAGGACATACCTAAAAAACTAGCCATGTTTTTATAGCACTTATGTCTGTGATAACCCTTTCTCTGCTTCTGAAAAGTAAGTTTGAGTGTTCTTAAGAAAACAGAAGCAGGATAACTTGAAGTGTATATTTTATTTATAGCAAAGTGAATAGATATATACACATAACCCTTAGATGAAGCTACAGATATAAAATAAAGTACTGATATGGAGTTGAATTCAACTGTCGATTTTAATTCTTTGACATGATAAAATAAAATTATTTCTTTGAGGTCATTGGTGTACCAAATAAGTCTACTCTGAGCCCTATTTCTTTCTCACAATCACCAGAAGCTCTCACAATGTAACAAACCTCTGGATATACAGGATTTAGAAATATTACAACATTACTGTCTAGCTTCATTTATTTATTTTATGAACTTTTAATGAGTGGTTCTTGTATTCTAAAACTTGTGCTAAGTCTATGTATGATTAAAAATGGAACAAGTTATCTTGCCCTTATCTTTCATGTGCCTTGAGTCTGGCTACAGCTTCTATTAGAATAACTGTCAATAGGTTGTTTATTTTTATCACCAATAGTGAATTGCCATTGTGGCAATCCTAGTTCACTGTGTACTATAACTAGATGGTAAATTCTTATAATCCTTTACAAAGTATAGTTTCAACCAGTTTCAATGATGTTTTCCTAATTTGACTACTAAGTCCTCCTAGAGTGGGAATATACAAATGATCATTTCAGTTCCATATCCGATACTCCAAAGGTTTAGACCAGAAGAATGGACTTTTCCTCTAATGGGCATATAAAGCTTATTCCTATATAGGAATTAGGCTAGTTAAGTTGTACTGAATCATGAATCTGGTTCTACACAGTAATAGTTAAGCTAAGTTACAAACCCAAGTTTATTCTTACCTTTCCTAAATATAGAATCATTGAGAAATATTTTCTCTTAGCAATTTGACTTGTTTATCTTCTAGGTTTTGTAGCTTTGAACTTCTGCCTCTCTCTGCCTTCTTTCCTTCTCTTTCTCCCTTCTCTCCACTCACTCCTTTTATTTCTGTTACATAGTGATTCATTTGCCCTCCTCACTAGAGCTTATCAATTCCTTTTTGCAACTAGTCTTCCCTACCTTCCACTTTTTTAGCTGGCAACTTACCTTTTGGTTCTTTCTATTTTTCCTATAATAAATATTTATAGAAGCCTAGTTCTTTATCATTTCTTTAAACTTTCATTGTAATTTCAATAAATGAAAAAATAAAAGTAAAAAAATATAAAATATTGATCCAAAACCATGCAGAGCAGCAGGAAAAATAAATTAAGCAAGCAAATATTTGTTATAGAACTTTTGTTTGAACAAGTTTTTAAAAGTAAGTATTGGAGAATGAGGGAATGAATGATACTGTTTAAAATTCATTGTACACATAAACTGACATATTGGATCCTTTTACACTACTATTTAAAGGTAATAAAAGTTATGAAACAAAATAAGTACGAATATTAATAAATTTAGTAATCTTAATTCTTACTGTGTTAAACTGCTGTTGGATAAAATGGTCTTAAACATTAAATTTGATTGGGGTTAAACAACCGTCTGATATTGTTCTTCTAACATTGCTGGCATACCATATACTGTAAAGAAGAAAAGGAATAAGAAAAAGATGAAGTAAAATAAAGGAGAAGAAGAAGAGTAGAGTTTAGAAGGAAGATTTTCTGTGTAACTATAGGATTCTTCATAGGTAGCTATTAATGAAAGACAAATATCACCTTATTTTTCTGCTGAACTTAGTGTCATCACATTGAATAGTTAATATTCTCAGTCAACTGTCCAGAAGCCAACTTAATGTTAGCTGCAAAACTATCAGATTGAAACACATGGAGTTCTAAAAGCCATTAACTTTTATGTGCAGAGCAGAAAGTTTGTTCCATTGGCACATAATTTCATTTTTATAGACAGGAGATGACAATAACATGAAAACATTACTACGAATAGAAATATGCCTCATGAAGAATATAGAGTGGAAGAGAATGAAAGATGTGCTTCTCCAAGATAAGTAGCTATGTATACTTGATGGAAAACAAGAACAAAATGAATGTACCTTGAACAAATGTATGGCTATAGCACTTGAAAATAATAAATAACATAATTTCTACTAAAGAGTGAAATAGAAATATCTTAAAATTTTCTCAATGTGCACCTGAAAATTCTCTATTCATCCATTGATATAAAATGAAGATAAGAGCAAGTTAATGTGAATGCTTCTTTCTTGAACAATGCCTATGTATCAAGACATATATATATTATATTGTATACCTAAATAATTATTTTTATAAATCTATATAATATAAATATATATTATATGTAAAACTTGATA
>NW_012267269.1:7744088-7744405 GCF_000151885.1 Dipodomys ordii
ACATTTCTTAAACTATACTATAAATAATTTCTCTAAGGTTATTGTCAGTGATATAAATACTTCATTCCTAGATTCTAGTGGATGTATTTATCTGAAAGAATTAATTTTGCATTATGTTTTCCATCTTATTATTCTTTACTGATTATTCTAGTTTCTAAAGGTCCCCTATATTTCTTGGCTCATGCCTCAGTTTTTCTCACCTTTGAAGACAACATATTTTCAGTGACCCTGCTTTAGTTGACATATTTCTTAATGGCCAGGAAAGATTCTCCACTTAAAAGGAATTATATTATGTGATTCTACTGGGCTAACTTGAG
>NW_012267269.1:7744515-7762352 GCF_000151885.1 Dipodomys ordii
ATTATTCTGGTTATACCCAGGTCATCTTAAATGATTTCTTATATCAAGTATATATATATATATATATATATATATATATATATATATATAACATGCCATATCAGAAACAATTTTGTGAAGTGATTATTAAAGAAATAACAAATGGTTGTATGGTTAATGAAAATGCAGAATGAAGTTATCTGGGAAATGCCTTGACTTTGACTGTGATGTAATGATTATCAGGGGCTTGCCTTTCACGTAAGTCTTGAAAAAGCCGTTTCATGCAGGGTTCTCAGTGATCAGATTCACAAATTCACTCTAATAAAGTTTTCATAAAAAGAATGTAGGAGTATATGTATTTACTGAGGTATTTTTCTTGGTAATTAAATGGTATTGGAAGTTACTTCAGCACACAAAAGCAAGAGTTGATTATAAGATAGTAATGCTCAGTGCACTCAGCTTTGATTACCTACATGTTCCTATCCATGTTCATGTGTGTCCAGTATATCAAACCTCCAAGTTATCCTAACAAAGTACATAATTTTCTGGGAAATGAATATTCATTGCCCATGATTGCCTAAAATCGGTTCATTCTGCCTTTGGACTGCTAAACCTAGAACTGAGCAGACTTCGCATTCCTTAGGTGTGATTGCAAACTCAGAACCACTGTTGCACTTTTTCACCCATTTTCCTTGGATTCTGAGCCTTCTTCCCCACCTTCCCACCAATATGCATATGACAACACTGCACATAAGGTAAATAATACAGAATCACCAGAAAAAGAAAAGGCAAATAAAAAATCCTTTGTTCCAGTCTTTATGATGGAGGAAATAATTTCATTTCTTGTATTAGCTGTAATTCATTGTTTTCCACATTTTAATTTGCTTTATTAATAACTTCTATGGGGCTCTGTATTAGCATATGTTATCCTATATCTCTGAAAATGTCAAGTATAAATGCTAACTCTGTTTAATAGTTGGAGAATTTACTCTTGACTTAGTAGTTTCTTAAAGAAGAGTTGTTTCCCCTTGACTACAGAGTCTTTCCTCATTAAGGTCTTGCTTCCCAGTCTTACTTGTCTTTCAAGTAAATGTTGGCCCTATGTAGATCAGTGACTATACTCTGCCTCTGTTTATCCTAAGAAAAAAATCAATTCAAAATGATACTGAGATTTCACTTCACTTTATTCAGGATTGCTACCATCAAGAACATAAAAGCCATTTATCAGTGGCTCATGCATCTAATACTAACATCTCAGGAGGCTGAGATCTAAGGATTCCTGGTTCGAAGTCAGCTTAGGAAGAAAAGTTTATTAGACTCTTGTTTCCAATAAATTACAGAAAAGCCGGAAGTAACACTGTGGC
This sequence comes from Dipodomys ordii, assembly GCF_000151885.1. NCBI lineage: Eukaryota > Metazoa > Chordata > Mammalia > Rodentia > Heteromyidae > Dipodomys > Dipodomys ordii. The sequence goes on from NW_012267269.1 coordinate 7,745,859, forward strand.
TCCAGTGGTAGAGAACAAGCCTTTAGCAACAGTAAAAACAAACAAACAAAAAGCTCAAGGACAGTGACCAGGCACTGAGTTTGTCCCAGGAGTTAAAAAAAGGAAAAGGGAAATTGCTGACAATGATGTGGAGATAAAAAGCAATAAACAAATCGTTTAAATAGGGATACAGGAGACCCATTGCAACAATGAGATGTACAAGTCATTATGTTGAAAACGAATTTACAATTTTGGTGGGGGAGGGCAGCAGTGGGGGAGGGGAGGATTAGATGGGGAGGAGGTGGATGGGAAGGGATGGGAAAGGGAAATAAAGGAGGAGGCTACAATGCTTGATAAAAAAAAAATGTACTCATTATCTTGCCCATGTAATTGTAATCCCTCTGTTCAGTATTTTTACAATAAAAAAAAAAGCAATACATTGTTGTTGACTGTGTAAATGAGCGCAACCACTAGGGAAAACAACAAAATGAAAACCAGAACTACCACATGATTCCTAGTGTCACTTGTGGGCATATATCTGAAAGAATGTAAGTCAGAATACAATAGTGACACTGTAACCCATTTATTATATCACTATTCACAATGGCCAGTCTAAGGAAGCAGCCCAGTTGTTCTACAATTGTGTGTGTGTGTGTGTGTGTGTGTGTGTGTGTGGTATACACAATGGATTACTTAGCCATTAAGAAGAATAAAATATTCATTTACATGAAAATGGACAGAACTGGAGCTCATCCTGCTAGAAGCTATGTTCAAAACAGTGAATGTTGAATGCTTTCTCTCACATGTGGAATCTAGTCCCAAAAGACACACACACATAGATAGGCATTGTAATACAGGACAGACAAGGGAGACAAGGGAGAGGAAGAAAAAGAGAATGATGGAGGGTGCATAATATTGGAGTCTGTTGTGTCTATGTATGGCAATTTAAAAAAACGATGGTGTTGTCGGTTATTTCTAAAATGTGTGTTTTGGTTCAATTTTATATTACTAAGAAGCAATGGCATTTCTCAAGTTCTCTAACCTTGCTAGAACAATGCAAAGCAGGCATATGCTCTGAACTAAATTCTCAGTGAGTAGCATGAAGTTCACTAAAATTATATTTTTTAGTCTTGTGAGTTTTCATCTTTTCTTTCGGCTTTTTATGGCTAACCTAGTAAAATTTCTGTTAGTTCCATTTCTTACAAAGGAAGGACAATAAGGCCAATAAGGCTTGCATTGTTTGTTAAATTGTCTTTTAATTACCTCAGATTTCAGATTTTTTTTAAAAGAAGGAACAGCTACCACATATTCAAGAGGAAGAAAATTCTGTGATATATGTATACTTATATTAGATAAAGTCCTCATTGTTTTACAAAGTGCAAGTGTAGAATTACTGTGACATGATAGGATCTACCATGAATGGTAAAAGGAGAGAAAATGCAATTATACTGGTTTCATACATTTGGTTTGTCACATCTGTTTAGGTGGAACACATTTTGCCTCCCCCCTTATTGAGCAGTTTGGTCATGACAAGCCATGTCTCTCTAATTCCCTGGTTCTTTTGAAAGCTTTGAGTCCAAAGGGATTGAAGTAGTCTAAATAAATTGCATTGATGCCCATAAAATGGTGACTTTGTATCAGGGGCAGAATGAGCATCTGCTTGTCCTAGAATCCTGGAGCCAAGTGTGATATCTGGGGACAGCAGGTAGAATTGGATTGACAGCTTAGTAGTTCTACTCCCCTGAATTTACCAATGTGAGCTGTGAAAATGGCCCAACTTAATCAGTGTGGACCAGTTTATCACATCATTTCCAGTGACACGGGCCTTCCATCAACACCTGAGACTCGAGTACCTACATTCTTGCACCTCGCATACCTAGTGACTGAAAACCATCTCTACATAGGATGTCTTAAGTAAAAAGTTAACGTCTTTAAAGTCTTATATTGACAAAAAAAACATATAGCTGTCTTGTGACTAATTCTGGATGTCTCCAGGACCAGCTAACAACGTTTCTGTTTTAGAGTTTCTGACTTAGGAAGATGTGAGTGAAGAAGGATTTGTTTGTCTAGACTTCTGTAGGGTCATAAAATATCCATGTCTTAATTCAACTAAAAAGCTTCAGGCTTCTTACAATATGCATGTTTCTACTTTTCAGCTTTGCCACTTTTTTTTTTTAGATCACAGGCTTTTAATATACTCAACGAACACTTTCTCATTATATTTATTCTTTGAAAGTGTATTATAGTTTTTGGCCTGAAGAAGATGATGATTTTTTTTGTCGTGATACTGAAACTTAAATTCAGGTCCTCACACTCTCACTTGTTCTTTATTTTTTTTTTTCACTAAGGACTCACAAGCTACCATTTGAGCCACACCTCCATTTCTGGCTTTTTGCTTGCTAATTGGAGATAAGAGTCTTGCATTTGTCTGCCTGCCTTGGCTTCAAACCATGATCCTCAGGTCTCAGCCTCCTGAGTAGCTAGAATTGTAGGCACAAGCCCCCAGGAACTTGTGGGAGGTTGCGTTTTTAACAAAAAGGTGTAAGAACACTAGAGGAATGGTAAAATAGTTAGTTTGGGTAATGTCATGGTCTGATTCATTCATTGATAGGAAAAATTCCATAGGGAAAATGTGAGAAAGAGGGATCAAAATTACCAACTTAAAAAAAATAATATGCTACTTTGCTCAGTGATCTCTCTTAACAGCCATGCTGGTTTTCAGCTTATCCATTCTGAGGATCTTACAGTCTCTTCATTGCTGACTACCTGTGTGAGTCATATGTTACTGAATTTTCTGGAGGTCAGTTAGCCCTGTAGTCTCTGAATGATGAGCAAAAGGCCATACAGAAGGCAGGAGACATTTGGTAAGTGCCTTATGTAAACCAAATTACAGAGGGAAAATTTTCTCATTTCCTGAGGCTGTGAAGTTACTGCATATTTCATGTCACGAAATAGATAACATAGGAAAGCTGAAGGAAATTTGCTACTTTCCACAGTGCCCCTTGAAAATGACTCCTTGAATTGGATTCCTTTGGAAATGTGTACATATTCTATGTGTGTTTTTACCAGAAAAATGTAGCATCTTAATGGGATAATAAAAGCTATCATTTGAGAAATACACATGTTGTTCTTACCAGAGTGCATAGGGGTGCTGATAGGTATTGAAGATGGATTCTACCTTGATCCCTGAGGAAGTCTCTGTTTCGTTTCCAAACACTTTTAAGTCTTTGGCACTTTTGAGCAAGTACAGGAAGGAGCATGGGGGAGGGGCACTGGATGTGGCTGGCATCTTATAAGATTTATGAACTGCTAAACTTAGAAATGTCATTTTGTTATTGCCAGTGAACTGCTGGCACCTTTGTATGACTCACTAAGGGGAAAAAATAGCAATCACTTCTTTTGCAAGACCTAGTATGAGTAACATAAAATGGATTCAATTAATCATTTTAACCATTGCATTCACTCCGGATAAACAAAGTGTGTATCAGATGAAATGCCCCAGAAAGGTAGTCATCCTTACGAAATGCTACCCTCTGCAGCTATGCTCTTCTCATTATTGTATTGCAAATAGTCTTCTGAAAGAAAAAACTGTTCAAGCAAAATATTAAACAGCTTTCATTTGTCATTTTCCTGCAGGGACTAGGCAGCAACCTGCTGTGGCTGAAAATATGTGGTCATTATGAAGAAGCTGGTATTGAATTGTTTGTTTAGCAGAAGGGAGAGGGGTTTTTGGTGATGTTACTTTTTGATTGGTAATTTCAGGCACTTTTGCTTTCTAAGTGTCTTCTCTATCTGGAATTTTTGTTAATAGAAGAGTGTGTAAACATGCTGTTTGTGTGTGTGTGTGTGTGTGTGTGTGTGTGTGTGTGTGTGTGCATGTGTGTTGTAACATTCATATGATTTTCAGTGCTACAAGTTTCTCATCAACCTAAGGAGTGATGATAAGTTTTATTTTCTTGTTAGTGGGTTGTGTCATGCATCACTGTGAGTTAAGAGGTTTGTTCTTTCAGAGACTATATATAAATGGACTGGGTTAGAATGTTTAAGTTGCCTCAGTCATTGGTGACCATATGGCTTTGGCAATAGGGTCTATGTATATTCTGCTTCTGTCACAGGAAGGAAGTAGTAGTCTTTTCTTTCTTCCGTCTTAAGGATTGAACTGAGGATTTTAGACATGCTAGCCAAGCACTCTACTGCATGAGTTATGCCACCAGCCTTTATAGCCATTCAGATGGACAACTTACAGCTTTCTGTGTTATTTTAGTTTGGTTTTCTTTCTTTTAATACCTTAAGTAGTTGTTCAAAGGGGTTTCAATTAATTTTAATTCAACATGCCCTTTTGAGAGAATAATGTGTCTCAATCAGATACCCCATCATTCCCACATCTCTACTCACCCAAACCCTTCCCCCCACTTTATCTTTTCCCATTTTTTAATGTAGAGAAATTATTGTTTTTTCTCCTTTTTATTTTCTCCTCTTTTACTCTTTTTTTGTTTTTATTTATCTCTGTGCTTACTATTATTGTTGTTGTTATTGATTTTCACAAGACTATAAAGTGACCTGAGAAAGCTATGCACATCTCTTCAAGTTCCTGAGACACATAATAATCTAGTTCACTTCAAGGTAACTTTAACTAGCACCTGATATTTTTTTTTTTTTTACCAGATCCGTTACCCTTAAGTGCATTTCATTTCATCCTGTGCTCTGAAAGCACAAGCCCCTGTTCATTCTTTTCTGAAACATTTCTTACTCAACTGAAAAGCTACTCTTTCAGCCTGTTGAGTCAAAAACAGAATTCCAGGTTCATTAACTTTATCTCTAAACTTGTAAACAACTTATGGCACTCTTAGGAGCCTCCTCTGCAGTTTTCTAGATCCTTCTTTCAGTCAGAGATTGCAGATCTGTGCATAATTTTCCCAAAAGATGCTTGCCCAGTGCAAATAAGCAGTAACTGTCAACATGGAATGTAAACAAGGCCAATTTATGTTTTCCAAATTGTTAATGCCACTTATGCCAAAGAGGATATGTTTAGTTAATGGGAAGATTTCCTAGTCCCAGAGTGTGTGAAGGGGCTACTCTGTCAGTAGTGAATTCAACAGACTGAATAAACTATGACTGTCGTAATTGTTTCATATTTAGGCAGTGACAGAACAAACTTAGATTGTAAGCAGAAGGCTGAGCACTGGTGAGAGAAATCTGTTTCACTGAAGTGGTTACAAAGAATACTTGTGCGTGGTGAAAGCACTCAACCTGAATATACCCTGATAATATGGATCTCTGATTCCTTCCATTAAGATCTCCTTTTGTAGAGTTAGTTGAAGACAGGAAAATGTAGAGACAATAAAGAAGATTTATTAGAGCTAAAAAAAGTCTCACTTGTTCAATAAACGATATAGTTGTACTTCCAAGCAGAAAAGGAGACAATTGCAGGTTTTATTACTGTCTGAATAAAGGGGCTTTAATTGCTCAGATATACTTCTATGCTTCTTTGCCTCATTAAGTGTATGAACAGTCTGATCCTGGAGTGGAAGCAAACAGGGGAAAAAAGTAAATTAGAGAAAATCATGAGTTAAATAATTAGCTCATGGCAATATGCATTCTAAAAGCTTGTGAATTGATCTTTTTAGTATGTACTAGTGTATATGTAATATTATGTAATATCGCATATTTATTCTTTATGAATCGCCTAACAGGGCATGGTGATCATCTAACAGTAGTAAACTGAAATAAGTGGCAGCCATGATTTATTAGTTCTTAATATGCTCTGGACACCTGATAATCTGTTTATTATAATGACAAGACGCCTTATATTTAAATGAATTATTTCATTATTTGAATGAATCACTATGACTGAATGGTCATCTGCTTTGTGCTGGGTTAAATATAAGAGCCTTATAATGTAGACATCCTGGCCTCTGTTTTATAGATGAGGAAACTGAGGTCCAGAGAAGTCAAGCCATTCTGAACTCTCACAGTTTGTCAGTTGGAAAGCAGTTTTGAACAGAATTCTCTTTGAGTGCTAAAGCTGATGCTCTTCCCAAGAAATCTCTTATCAGTTTGTTCAATTTACTAGATTAATCTAGCTTCTTAACAGATTAAGAATAAGCAAACTATCATTCTTCAGCCATAACAGATGAAAGCATACCATTGCAATTGTACAATTAAATAGTTTTAGATTTTTTTCTTCTGCCAGAGAAACCCACAGAGGATTATTTAAAAAGGGGAAGGGGAGAGAAATGCGAGAGATCAGGCTTCCAAAAATTTTTTATAGTCAATCTATTTTCAGCATAACATCATTCTTGGCATCTTTATAATGTTGCAGCTCTTGGTTTTAAATAAAATACAAAATAGCATTAATGTATTTTTCTTTATGTGGTTAACATTGTGTTCTACTCTTTCCTTCCTTACTCCTTCCTTCCTTCCTTGCTTCCTTCCTTGCTTCCTTCTTTCCTTCCTTCCTTCCTTCCTTGCTTGCTTCCTTGCTTCCTTTTTTCCTTCCTTCCTTCCTCCATTTGTTTTTTCCTTCCTTCCTTTATTTCTTTTTTCCTTTCCCTCATCCCCTTATCATCTCCATCCTTTATTTTTTTCTCCTCTATACTCCACAGCTGCTACATATAAGAGGAACAAATGAAGCTCATCTCTTTCTTTCATTATCCATTTTATATTGTATTTATTCTTCATTGACATCTCTACTGAAGTCTTAGTGTTTTAAGTCCCTGGTCATTATACCTTTCTAAAGTTACAGTTGTTGCTCTTTTCCACATATTCTCACAACTCAGCAAGGAATATGGGATCTTTTGTGTTGATGTCACCTATGTTATTTCCACAATCTCTATGTACTAGCAGCCTTGTGAGATCACTTGTGCTTCAATTTCTTGGTACCTAGACCTATACATTCTTCTTATTGTTTGTATGAGGGCAGGCACAGTTACATATGCAATTACTGATTCAATGAGTATATCATAGCTCAGAAGATTGTGTCCTGTTCTCAATTAATGTTGACTCCAGATAGGTACTTCAGATGGTCTATACATTTCTGAATGGCATCATATATTATACAACTAGTTGATCCTACAGTCATAAAGTTTGTCTTTGTAACTTTTTTGTTGTAAATTGGGGTCCCTGGCTGGTGTTATATGGGATAAAGGGCTCAACATTTATTAAGTCTTCACATATGAGGACTGGCTAAGTTCCTGAAAGCAAAAAAAGGTAGTACAAATCTAAAATATATGTTCATCTGCACAAATAAATTAGTTATCCTTCCATTGTCTTGTTATCAAGTGTCTAGTGGTCTTAAGAGATGCTTCTGTATTCGGTACCGTGTGTGTTAATGACAGTTGAATACTTTGATAATGTAGTCAGACTTCAAGAATGTGTGCTAATGCATAGCCTCCATCCTTACTTCCTTGGTCATTTCATGTTTTTTTTTTTTTTTTTACAATGCAGTACTGGTGTAGTTGATGATGGAGAATGAAATTGGCCCTTTTTATATCTTCTTGATTTTAATGCTTATTCCATCATGATGATCTCTGGTAACTACTAAAGTGCAGTGGGGAAGAAACTTCATACTTTATGAGCTTTCCCATATATCCATTTTTGTAGCAATTTTGTGTTTGTGTCTTGTCTTCTTTCAGGACATTGACCACCCAACCATGCCATTTGCCACTGTTCTTTAGTCTCTCTCTCTCTCTCTCATATATATATATATATATATATATATATATATAATATACTACAGATACTATATATATACATATATATACTATGAACTTGACTTTATTTATTTCTACCCAAAATATATGACAGTGGACCTCACCAAGATTGTACACAATAGATGAAATTTTCCTCAGAATTGTTCCTTAAAGTCTTCTCTTATGTGAAATCTAGTTTCAGATATTACCCATGTACTGAACTTACCCTATCATAAACCAACCTTTGCTTTGTCTTTTATCCTTTTTCAGGTGTAAGGATCCTCTTTCTGGTTATAGATGTGAGTCAGGACAGTGAGTAGCATTGTTAGGTGACATGGCGAGCTTGGCAAGTGGCTGGTGCAGTTTATATGGGCCTCCTAATCACACCTATGATTAGAATCCACAGTAAATGGTTGCAAGACCCCTCAGCTTTACCACTTAGTAGTGTTACAGGAAGTTAGTTCAAGGTAGGCAGTGAGAGCGCAATTGTTATTGGGGCTCCACTGTCAGCCACTCCATCTAGACCAGATGAGTTAGTACACAGAAAGGTATTGTTTGAAAGGCACTTAATTCTGAATGCATTACCTTGTTCTAGAACTTCAGCAATTAGTATTCTTATAAGTATTTTTTCATAACCTACCCATGGCATCTTTCCTATCATATACTGTTAATGTCATAAGGTTCTACAACATTTTGCCAGGAGGCAAGGCTATTTATAGTGCAGCTACCTGCTTTATGTTGTGACTTGGCATTATTGTACACTTTTTTTCCAGAAGGGTGTCATGGGGCATATGTTGACTTGAAAAATCTCTGAATTGTTATCAAGCGAGAGGGAAATGTTGGCTTTTGAGATGTTGAGTCCACTTCTGTTATCTCAGAAAATTCAGAGAATATTGAAATTCTAGACTATTCATGGATACCATCGCTAAGATCTGTAGCATATCTTCTGCTGAACAGGATCTTGTCCTTGACAATTTAACTTACTTTTCTTTTGAGAGATTTTGGAATAATACACAACTTCCTATACTCATACTTGAGGGAAGAAGAATGCTCTCATTTGGTAGCAGAGAGATCCTCTTTGATTTTCACACTTTTTTTGTCTAGGTAAATGAGAATTTCCTTGATAGTTCTCATCCTTTTGACTCACTGACCCAGCAAATTCATTATGTCACAATATCATTTCCATTTAGTACCAATGAAAATTTTAACAATTGAATAGCCGTTTTGTATCCCCCCCCCCAACAGACTGTGTCCTTGATGGGATCCTACAATCCTACAAAGCAAGTTATCAATTCCTTCAACCCAATCCTAGTATTTGATTTTTTTAACTTTTTATTATTATTTTTTATTGTGAAAATACCATATGGAGGTGAAATGAACCCCAAGATAAGTATTCAAATGTTTTTTCTTTCATGTGATTATTTCTAACATATTTATATGATTTTTTATTATTAATACATTTTTTATTGTGAACATATCATACAATTACATGAGCAAGGTAATGAGTACATTTCTTATCAAGCATTGTTGCCTCCTCCTTTGTTTCCCCTTCCCATCCCTGCCCTCCCAGCCTGCACACACCCCCTAGTATTTGGTTTTTAATACATAGTTTTGTAGGACTGGTTCCATGAGAAGAAATAATTGAGATGAAGATTTAAGTGCAAGTTTTTACTAAGAGGCATTATTCAGAATGAAATTAGTGAAAAAAGGTAATACTTGAATAGTTTAAGCAGAGGGAGAAGTCATTCCGTGATACACTCCCAACGACAACTAGAAAAACCCCATGAAGCAATCTAAAGCTAAAATATTCCTTAAGAGTTGTCCTAATGTGCTGAGATGTCTCAGCTTTTATTGGCCATTGATTGGTCATTAGTTATGGAAAAAGTGTGAACCTGGATAATGTGATGGACTGCAGCTGAGAAATTATGGAAGAGAAAAACAACAGAAGGCTAAGCACTCCTGTAAAATAGGCAAAATGGTTTCCCACAGAGTACCTAGCAAGGCATCGAAGGGAGAAAGCAGCCCAACAATGGAGGTGCAAATATGGAAAAGATAAATACTTTTTATTAATTCATCTCTAAATTATTTATTTGGATAAAAGGATTTTATATACCCTAATAGAAGGCAAGTATGTTACTAAAATTTTGCAATATTGGTAATTGAAGAGGGATAATATGAAAGTATGGGGACAGGTGAATAAATTGTTTTGAGAATGAAATTTAACTCTGACCTTTTTCTTAGAGAAAGAGAATACAGAAGTGCAAAAATTAACGTGTGTTTTGTTGTTGTTGTTATTGTTGTTGTTGGTCATGGAGATTGAACTCTGGGCCTGGGCGCTGTCCCTCAGTTCTTCAGCTCAAGAGTTGTTGGTCATGGAGATTGAACTCTGGGCCTGGGCGCTGTCCCTCAGTTCTTCAGCTCAAGACTTGTGCTCTACCACTTGAGTCACACACTCTGGTTTTCTAATGGTTAATTGGAGATAAGAGTCTCATGGTCTTTCCTGCCTGGGATGGCTTTGAACCCTGATCCTCAGACATCAGCCTCCTTAGAGCTAGGATTACAGGTGTGAGCCATTGGCACCTGGCATAACATGTGTCTCATTAATTAAAGAATCCTGAGGCTATGTCCCCTGAGAAACTAAGTTTCTACCAACTTTCTCTGAGAACAATTTATTAGAAGGGTCTAAAATGTGCTACTAAGTACTCTGGATTAAAAAACTTCAGTAAGGTTTAATCACAACAGTAAAGCTGCTCACCTTCTGAGTATTTTTTGACTGAGTACCTATATTACAAACGATATGCTTTTTGAAATAAGATCTATTTTTCAAAAAATCCAAAAGCATACTATTGCCTGAGGTTGACATATTTTAAGTCCAATTAAAATCTTTGAAGTAATTTGTAGGATTAAAAACCAGGGCATTGTCCCTTTACCAGACAATTTTCTGCAATAACAAATTTTAAACCCCTAAAAGAAAATCTAATGATCATACAATATGCTCTATCAGTGTTCTGGTGTGTATGTGTCAAAGAAGATAAAGTTCCACAGTGGGCTATTGATTAATCTCTTTAAATTATACTTGGTTCACATTTTTGTGGTAGTTCAATTCTCCACTAAAATAGCATGATTAGACAGGAAGTAAAAGATGCCGAAGAAGCTATTATTTCCAAGAATTTATAATGTTGTGAAGAGAGTAAGGCAGATACAGATACACATAAAAAGCATTTATGTTGATCAAATGAAAAAGAAATAATAGTAAATGGAGAATATTATTAAATATTTCAGGGACGAGGGTGCCTGATAATAGTAAACTCCAAATAAAGCTTATCAGTAGTAGTGGCACAATTTGTCTTTTGAATACTCTTAATTTTTCCTTAGGCAATATCAAAGTGATGAGTCTTATTTGCATTATTTTTAGTGGAAGGAAGAGAACTAAAAAGGGAAAGGAAGTAGGGAAGGAGTGAACACAAAAATCTGAGTTACAAAGAGATGAAAGCCATTGTTTCAGGATATATAGCTGATAGATCTTAGACCAGGGATTTGAACATAAACTTACTTGGAGCTATATACATATACTCAGTTCTTGTAGAAAGAGTAAAGATGGAGATACAAAAGAAGAGCTATCTAAATAGGCATAAACTAGAGACTAACTTCTTTTAATTCATGATTTTGTGTAGAGCTAACAGTACTTTTAAGTGTTTTAACCTTTCCAAAGAGACATGAAGGCATTTCTCTTTGGAATTGGACATCGTGGCTCTATTTCAATGACAGAATAGGCCCTTGCATTTTGATGATAGCTCAACTATGATAAACTTAAATAGAGCAACAAGCCTGAAGGTATATAGCTTACCTCCTTTAGTTGCATTTCAAAGTCATGCTAGTATACTAAGTTCCAAAATAGTAGTTTTCACATATTTAAAGACTTAATGGAACTATATTAATGACTTCAATGATAATACTATGAAAAAGATCTAGAAGGAAATATTACATATCCTTTTCATTTGATGTAGATACAGTACTTGCTACTGAGTGACGGTTACTTAATTTCCTTGTCATTTGAAGTATTTCAAGTCACTAATATGAACATTTCTCCATATCTACTTAGAAAGAATGGATGCTAAACTTATCTCTTCTGCTATCTAGTGGACCACTAAGGATGAGATGTTATTAACAATTATAAGCATGTAATTTATTAGCTTTTTTAGGTTTGCAAAGTCTTCTGCACAAATAAAAACACAGCCATGGGCTGGGAAGGTGACTCAGTGGTAGAGCACTTGCCTTGCATACATGAGGCCCTGGATTCAATTCCTCAGCACCACCTAAGCAAAAAGAAAAAAAGCAGAAGTGGCACTGTGGCTCAAGTGGTAGAGCGCTAGCCTTGAGCTGAAGAGCTGAAGGACAGTGCCCAGACCCAGAGTTCAGGCCCCACGACCAGAGCCCCCAAAAAATAAATAAATAAAAACACAACCCTGAGAAGTAGGCCATTAAACAAGAGTCACCAAGACCTCTCAAAGTGCTGTGGTAGTGGGATGGATGGGAAAAGGGTTGAGAACACGGAAAGGCTAATAAGTAATAGAGAAGGAAATACTGGTCAACTTTTCAAAAAGAAAATAAAAATATCTGACTTTGAAAACTTGCATCTTATAATAGATGCACTTACATTCTTCAAGCATATTTCATTTTATTCATGTATATACAATAGATTAACAGCATTTTAAGCAATTTTCATCCAATCAGATCTTAAGCAAATCAGTAACCATATGGATATTTTTAATAGTTTAATAAAATATGAAGTTATTCCCAACAGAGTTTACTCCTTTCATATCTAAAGTAAAAGTACATCACAAAAGATATTCCATTTTAGCAAAGAGGCCATCCTGATCGGTTGATTTATATGTTATCACAATGATGATTGAAGACTCTAGTCATGTACTCAAAAAACCTTCATAGACCCTTTAAATATGTTCACTTTTATTGTCATGAGAATAAAGATATTTTGGTGTTTACCTGTTAAACAACAGATTAGCTGGTTTTTTAATTCTTCCTTTCCTTCCACTCCAATGCTTGTTAATGCATTAATCTGATTAAGCTACTTTAGTACACAATCACTTTTACAATTCAATCTTGTCTGCAATTTCCTTCTTCTTATCATCATACTTTCTTTGTATATGAGAGCATTTAAATACCAGATATGGCCATCAACATCTAATTCCTTTTCTTAGTACTAGGTTCACTAAGTGAAACCATATTAAGTGAAGAAATGGCTCAGAATTTAATTACTAGAAATTACTATCAGTTACCAAACACTACTACAAATTACCTGCCAAATGGACAAGTGCTGTTTCTGGTAATAAGAATTTCAACGAGTAATTTTACTTAATTTATTTCTTAGCGTACCCTTTGGGCATAATTTAATCCTGTATGGGCAGTCTCAGCAGAAAGTTAAATGGCCAAATAAACTCAGAGATTTGAATCTTGCCTCTCACATGGAAGAATCTCATTGAGAAAAAGGAATACATCTTGTATAGGTACATACTTTCTTGAATTCTTTCTTCTAAAGAGATTGTTGCATTGATTTCAATATAAAATGGTGAGTAGTCCTTTAACTGAGTCTTCCACGATGTTAGCAAGCACAGTGTAGTATTGAAAGGAGATTCACATGGGTGGAAGAGCTGCAAGTTTGGAACTATTGCCTCTAGTCAAAATTTTTCTCACTGCAAAGTATTATACCTAAGGAAGTGTATAGCATTCTTGTCTTTGTACTCCATTTGTTTAAAGAGGAGTGTATTATTAGCTTATTTATTAGTACTAAAATTATTACAAATCAAAATGATTCATTATAAAAAGTAATTTTTGCTGGAATATGAAGAATTTTTAGTGATCACAAATGTGAATATTTATATGCAGAAGAGAACCTTTACATTTTGTAGAACAGTTACAGAGAAATAGGCAGGTGAAGTCCTAATGGGGTTCAAGATTTTAGTATACAAATAGTACACTAGGTTGCCCACTGGGAAACTTGTTTAGGAAGCTAAGATTCAAAAATTGTCAAAATTAATTAAATTATCTAGAATGATTCCTCCCCCTGCTGTTCTCATCGCTGTGTGTACCCACTGTTAACTTGATTCTCAGTGAAAAACTTCCCATATGGTAGCCTTTGCAGATAAGTTTTCTTACAACCAAGAGTCTCATACTAAATATTTCTTCAAATTTCTGGGATTCAGTATCTGTGGCAACAAGGTGTTAGCACTGGGTCACATAATTAGTCATGTGAGTGAATACTTAAAGGTCTGCAGGGAAAACAGAAATCCTGCTTTGAAATACATGTGGAAATACATGCTTGGCATACCAAGTCATGGATATATAGTAAGAGGAATGGTAGATTTTCATTCTTTCATTCACTCAACTATCCTTTTAAATAAATAATGGTAAACACGAATATGGTTCTTATCTTCCTACATCTAATGACAGTTTAGTGACAAATAAAATGAAAACCTTCAAAGCATTGTAACTACAGAAACCTCATTTCTAACAAAATTAACTTCTACTGTATGTAACAGTATTTCTTATTTCTAACAGATTTCGACTCTTCTGTCTAGATGCTGGATGGGGTCCTTTGTCATGAAATTATGCTCTATTAGTCATAATCAAGACATATGCAGAGAAAATGATTTGTTTCCCAGATATTAGTCTAATTTCATTTGGAAAAAAAAGAAGAGGCCAAAAGTTTGTTAACTCTCCTGGTAACTTGACAATAAATTATTTTTTTTCAGAGATTACAGACTTTGTCTGCATTGGTTATTTTCTAAAATTGCATACTTGCTTGATATTTTGAGGAAAAGATAAAACTACTCTACACATTGACTTGTTTTTCTAAGAAGACTTGAATTCCTTTTAACATTAGGTTTACCACCCACTGTCTTTGTTTCACAGGCATTTATTTTTAAACTTTGTAATACTTACAATTTTGTGAAATTTTGGAATGGACAATTTGCTTTTGATGAACAATTTTCTTTTAACCTTTCCTCATTTACATGACTGGATTATTTTCTTTGAATTTTTATTAATACAGATCACCACAAAGATGGATTTCTCAAAAAAAATACTGGAAAATATTTTTATAATGCAGCAACATCTTCTTTATCAGAGTAAAATCATAGGGCTAATTTTAGCCCTGATTAGTTACCCAGTAGAATTTATGTGGTACTATTTCCTTTTTCCAGCTTTTGTGGAGACGATAGGAGCTTAGTGAGCAGTGGAACAAAATGTGAATTTAGCTAATACAGAACCATCCTTTACTTAGTACTTGGCATTAAAACAATTGGCAGATGTAATCAGAAGTAAGGATTAATAGAAGTAAGAAAAAAAGTTCAAACTTTATGAAAATTCTCCAGAGACGGAATATGAAAGCCAAGGTAGGCTTGGGCTCTTCTTTGTAAAGAATATTCAGCGCTGGTATATTTTGACCTTGAAAATTTCAAATGAGCACATCTTATGGATACAACAACTTTATAAAAGCAATGCTCTTGTGATTAGACACAAACACTGTGAGAGTGTGAGCCCCTATGCACTTCCTTCCACTGAGTGAATAAAATCTTGGCTTGTAGATTTTATTTATTTTTAGTTTTAATAAGTTTTTTATTGTGAAAATACTGTACAGAGAGGTAACAGTTACATGAGCAAGGTAATGAGTACATTTCTTATCAAGCATTGTTGCTTCTTCCTTTGTTTTTTGTTTTTCCCCTCCCACCCCTTCCCTCCCACCTCCACAACTACACTCCCCACCCCCACCTAAATTGTAAAGTTCATTTTTCAACATATTGTCTTGTACATCTCAACATACTGTCTTGTTACAATGGGTCAACCTGTATCCCTATTGAAACTTTTGGTTTTTTCCCTTCCCCTCCCTAAATTAGACCGACATCAAATACAGTGAAAACAGGAGTGATACCATGGGGGAGGAACATACAAAGCAACAAACAAAACCACATGGTACCTTCTAAATACTTTAGAAACGATAGCAAGAAAGAAAAAAAACACTTCTGTCCCTATCTTGGGGTTCATTTTGCTTAACTTCATCTTATCTGGTCATATGTACATAGCTTTTGACCTGTTCTACTTGTCCTAGACATATACCAATTATTGCAAATAAGGGAAACCATGGGACCTATGTTTCTTTGGGCTGGGCTTGTGGATTTTAGATTTGGGTCCAAATACTTCATTTTAAAACAGAGATATTGGGTTACTCACTTACTTTCACAAGAGTTACTTTCTCTAATCTGCAATAGGAGAGAATTATACTAATTCCACAACAGATCACATTAAAGAGATAAACTACTTATGTGGGCTAGCACACCTGTGACTATGCTAATCAAGCGATCCAAGAACATTAGCTCTGACTTCAGTATCTTTGACTCTCCCTGATGTTACTATATTTACTTTATCTTATTTTTTTGTTTATGTACTTTTTGTCAATTTTATAATGGTATATCTTAATATTATAAAGAAGGTAGGAAAAATAAAATAAGATAAAGGTTTTATTTTTTATTGTGAAAATACTTAGAGAGGGGTTACAAATAAATGGGCAAGATAATGATTACATTTCTTATCAAGCATTGTAGCCTCCTCCTTTGTTTCCCCTTCCCATCCCATCCTCCCCCACCCACCCACCCAACCCTCCTACCCCTCCCTTACCAAAGTTGTAAAGTTTGATTTGGACATAACAACTTGTCCGTCTCATTGTTGCAATGGGTCCACCTGTATCCCTATTTAAACGATTTGTTTTTTCCCTTCCCCTCCACAAATTATACCAACATCAAATACAGTG
>NW_012267269.1:7763442-7776427 GCF_000151885.1 Dipodomys ordii
TTCTGGTGCAGGGTGATATATAAGGATCTAGCTTTAGTTTTCTACAAGTGATTAACTAATTTTGCCAGCACCATTTACAAGAGGCTGTCTTTCTTCCATTCTATTTTTTAGCTCCCTTATAGAAGAATAGATTGGTATAGGTCTGTTGGTTCATTTCTGGGTTTTCACTTCTATTCCATTGGTCCTGAGGTCTGTTCTTGTGCCAGTACCAAACTGTTTTGATTACTGTGGCTCTGTAGTAGAGTTTAAAATTTGGTATTGATTTTCCTCTAGCACTGTTCTTTCTGTTAAGGATCGTTTTTGCTATTCGGGGTCTAATTCTAAATCTCTGTTCGCCAAACACTGGAGCACCCAAATTTATCCAAGAAACACTACTTTCCCTCAAATCCCACATAGATCCAAAGACATTAATTGTTGGGGACTTTAACACACCACTTTCCCCACTAGATAGATCAACTCAGCAAAAACTCAACAGAGAAACTGTAGATCTAAACAACTTCATAGATCAACTAGATTTAACAGACATCTACCGAATATTTCACCCAGCAGCATCACAAAACATGTTTTTCTCAGCAGCACATGGAACATTTTCCAAAATAGACCACTTTTCCAAATTCAGAAACATTGAACTTATACCTTACATTCTCTCAGACCACAAAGGAATAAAATTAGAATTCAACACCAAAAGCCACCAAAGAAAATCCTGTAACACATGGAAGCTAAACAACACACTGCTGAATTATGAGTGGGTTATGGAATAGATTTGAATAGAAATTCAAATGTTCATGATATTCAGCAAAGATAAAGGTTTTAGTAGTTGTTACTTAACAATTTTTTGCATGAAAAGTAAGAAATATTTCTCTCTCTCTCTCTCCCTCTCTCTCTCTCTCCTTCTCTTTATGAAAAGAAACTAAGGCTGTGAATGTAAAGAAGAAAAAAATAACCCAGCACTCAATTCAGATATTGAGTTAGGTTAAGGCTATTAAATGAGAAAAATAAAATACCCCATACTATTCAATCATGAGAGATTATATTTTATCATTTTTGTGTAGTGCCTGCAGATGACTTATTTTTGTTGTTGTTGTTGTTGAATTTACCCTGATCATAAATTGCTTTCTTTTTTTTTCTCATGGTACAATATACCACATGATTTCATACTAGTGCCCAATAAAATCATGTCCATGGTTGTGACTAGCATATGGAAGGATTAAAAACAAAATTTATGACTAATACCTTCAGATAATTAAAAGTTGATCAACACTGAAAATTAAAGGATTTAGCTATAGAGTGTAACTAGCAGTTGTTCCCAAACACACCAGAGCCATTCTCTGTTACTATCTGAATGGCAGTGTCTCAGAAATAAGGAAGCCATTATTTATTTTCTAAAAGGTTTGACTATCAAAGAAGTGAGACAGTGGGATGAACTGCTTGGTTTATATTTTTCCATGCTGGACTTTGCTGTCCTTGGACATGTTCATATAGATTCGGGATAAACTGTCCGCCAAAGCTATAGTGGTGGCATAACCACCCTGGGTCAATAACTGCACTGAATGATATTTACATCTAAAATGCTCTGGAGTTAAACCTGCTATAATTATTTGGTCAAGACATTAATGAACTTTCTGGTAAATCTGTGGTTAGCTTAAATGGGAAAAGTGGGCTTTTTTTTTCTTTTCTTTTCTTGTTCTGCTCTGTGTGTGCCTAGAAATGGATAGCTTTGTGAGTCCTTTTTTTGATCAGCCATTCAAAGACTTTCAGGATGCAGAAAACAGCAATGAGAAATTTGAGGGGACAATTTGTAAATCTTAAATACCTCTATTATATTTATGACTTGAAATAAACATTGGTTCCAATATTTGGAGGCTGCTGATGTAGTCTGTTGTCAAAAAAAAAAATCTATCCTTTCTATTGGTGAGGGAGTTGTCAGTGGGAAAGAGGGTAATCCACTGCGTGACTAATGAATCTGACCTACAATATATCCTGCTATTTGCTTCTGGATCATAGCAATTGTCATCATTATTAACTGTTTTCATCCTTATCCTACCTATATGCAAGTTGATTTTTCTACTTCTCATTACAGGGACACTGAGACAAGAGTTGGCCTTAGAAAGGGCATTAAGGGTATTATTAAGTGACATTCCATGAAGATTCTCTGATTTATATTTTGTCATCAATTACACTCCTAAGACTGGGCTGAATGTGATTTACATACATATATACACAAATGACAAGCATGAGAATCTCCTTATAAAACCTTATCTGTAATGAGTTGCATTGGAGCAATGTCATGTTCCTCACTGGGCCTTGCACGGAGCTCAGCAAAAGGCAGTGATGTAATGGTCAATATAAGTGCTAGTTAAATGCATTTAGGACTCTCATTCCGAAGAATGTTTCGGCTTCTCTGTTTGTAATATGGAAGACAATTTGAATAGCAGTGTACCTAATTTTCTTAGAGTTCTCTAATTCTTGCTTTTTCCGAATGTGAAATTCGGAAATGCTGCATTAATAACGATACTGTGACTATTCTTCCATTCATGAAGTCCACATGTTTCCTGCTATCTGAAATAGTGAACGGGGTAGCAGTCGTTATTAGAGGACACCAGGAAATTGTAAAATCACACTGCTTAATTCTCACCAACCATAAAAAATGACAATATTTCCTGTATTCCTGAGGTTTGGTAGCACAAGCAACTACTATATTATAAAGCACTTGGTATTTAAATGTGACATAGCCCAAATCTGTCTCACTATGTTTATCTATATGGCCAGCTATAGAATAAAAGTTTGGAAGTGAGGGCAGGGGGGTTAGACCACCAAGGTTTAGATGATGTGCAAGCCCAGACTTCTTGAGCTGGCATTTCTGCAGATGCAAAATGGAGACACTTTTTATTAACTTCACTGTCTTGATGGATTAAATGATATAATAATATGATGTGCTTAAAAAATGGCTAGCACTTGGTAGGTGGTCAATAAATGCCAGATAATGATAATATATATGAAAAGGCTTACAATGTCAAAAATATAAATCCCATAACTTTTAATCAGATAACTGAAATGAATCTTCTGTAGAACAGCTGTGATGTGGCTCCTGAACAATAACAACAGCAGGTCAGACCCAGTAATTCAGTTCTCTCAGAAGACTGCTAGAAACATCATGCATTGTGTTCAGAACACACATATCTATTAGAACCATTGTGACTATTGTAATTAGGTCCCTGGTGTCCATTCTTGCAGGAGGAAAAAAATGAGAGTGAGAGAGAATAGATTCATCCTATTCAGAAATTACAACTTGGCAAGGAAACCATGAAGCAAAAGGAGAGACCAACAGTGTTAAATGGAAGGCACTGTACTGTGACTTTGACAAGAAGGAACATAAACAATGAACAAAGCCAGGGTAAGAAGAAAGAATTGATTGGAGGAAGAATTGCAGTCTGACCAATATGGAGACATATCAATTCATGGTTAAATGAATGTGCTTTAGAACAAAACTTACAGGGATCATTCAAGCTTCTAAGAAAATTATGCCATTTAACACTGAAGCTGAGAATTTATCTCATTTTTTTCCCTCTTTCAGTCTGACAAAAAAAGCAAGATTTAGAAGGACATCTTAGTTGCATATCCTTTCACCAAGTTGATTGAATTGAACCCTGATAAGGAAAGAGGCAAAAAAATTTCAATACTGAGGGCTCAGAAGGTGGCTCAGTGGTAGAGTGCTTGCCTTGCATGCATGAGGCCCTGGGTTCGATTCCTTAGCACCACATAAGCAGCAAAAGCCAGAAATGGCACTGTAGCTTAAGTGGTAGAGCACTAGCCTTGAGCTGAAGAGCTGAGGGATGGTGCCCAGGCCCAGAGTTCAGGCCCACAACCAACAAAAAATTAAAAAAATACAAAAATACAAAATAAATCAATACTGACACTAAGCAACTGTAGAGAGTGGTTGAAGAGGAAGTGGAAGAGGAAGAATGAAGCCAGGCTCCAGTGGCTCACGTCTGTAATCCTAGCTACTCAGGAGGCTGAGACCTGAGGATTGTGCTTCAAAGCTAGCCCAGGCAGCAAAGTCCTGAGACTCTTATCTCCAATTAACCACCAGAAAATGGGAAGTGACAGAGCCCTAGCCTTGAGCTGAACAGCTGAGAGACAGCGCCCAGGCACAGAGTCCAAGCCCCATGACTGACAAAAAAAAAAAAAGAAAGAAAGAAACAGTATTTTAAGACAGGAGGAGTGTGGGGGGGAAATAAGTAGGTTGGGGAAAGAGATGTAAGAATGAAGCAAATGAAATAGGAGGTTAAAAAGAGGATCCTCATGCAAAATGAACAGTGATGAGGGGAGAATTACAGAGTAAGTACAAGGGGGAGGGAGGAGGAAGGAACCTAAGCCTAAATGCTCCACCTGTGCAATTGTATCCAATTGATCTGTCAGATTTAAATAGTGAAAGGAAATGTGTGGAGAGGCATTCACTAGGGGGTATGTGTGTGAGTCAGTGGTGATTCACAGCAGCAGTAGGATATCAGGAGCGGAGCTAGCTGGAGGTCTCATCTTTTTCATTAGACATAAAGAATAATCATCATTACAACTCACAAGGTATTTGGATAACATAAAAAAAGAGTTAAGTTTGTTCTGTGGGAAGCAGCTATCAAAGAAGTGAGGTTTAGGTCCTTCATGTGAAGCTTTGGAAGAATATCACTGTTCCCCTGTTTTGACAGGCTAGGGTTATTTTCCATTCCCTTTCATGTTTTAGTACTGATAAAGGCAAAAATTAATAATGCAAAGTTGTACTCATAAAAAATAATTTGTGTGTGCGCGTGTGTGTGCACATGAGCGCATGCATGCATGTGCGTGTGTGTGTGTGTGTGTGTGTGTGTGTGTGTGTGTGTGTGCCAGTGGGGACTTGAACCCAGAGACTTGTTCCTGTCCTTGAGTTTGATTGCTCAAGGCTAGTGCTCTCTCTATCACTTCAGCCATTGCTCCACTCTGGTTTTTTAGTGGTAAACTGGGAATTGGCATTTCAAAGAATCTCCTGGCCATGCTGAGCTCCACAGATCTCAGCCTGCTGAGTAGCTAGGACTACAGGTATGGGGCACAAGCACCCAGCAAACAATAATCTTCCAAAATTGCTTGTTTGGAATACTTAAGGTCGAATTTGTTTGGAAAGTTATAAAAGCTAGAGCGATGGAAACAAATGCTAGAACAAAAACTTGTACCCGAGTATTCACAACAGCATTACCTACATTAACTCCAAAGTGGAATGATCCAAATGCCCTTCTGTGAGTGGAATTTTTCTTGCCTGCTGCATCATTTTGTATTACCATTTATAGTGTGCTAC
This sequence comes from Dipodomys ordii, assembly GCF_000151885.1. Lineage (NCBI taxonomy): Eukaryota > Metazoa > Chordata > Mammalia > Rodentia > Heteromyidae > Dipodomys > Dipodomys ordii. The sequence goes on from NW_012267269.1 coordinate 7,768,766, forward strand.
ATTTTAGTCCTACTATTGTAGGAGGACACAAAATTCCAATTCTCCATCTCCTCCTCAGCTACACGTTCCTTTGTTTTAAACATTATAGTCCACTGTTACTTGTGAATAGGAATTTATTGTGCTTATAATTTGCTTTTTATTATGATGCTCTTCAACCATAATTTGGATAACAAATACACACCACCATACCTGGCATATTTGAGGAGATGGAATCTTACTAACTTTTTGCCCCAGGATAGTCTCAAACTGTAGTCCTCCTATTTATACTCCCCAAATAACTGGGATTACAGGCATGCCCTTTGCCCTTATTGGCCATACACATATCTTCTTTGGAAAAATGTCTATTCAACTGTATTGTCCATTTTAAAATGTGGTTGTTTATATTTTTGTTGTTGCATATGTATATGTATAAATACATATATATGTATATACACTCACACACACACACACACACACACACACACATACATATATATATATATATTTCACCAATCTGTTGGAAGCAACCAGTGTTGTGTCTCATTCTTCCATATTTAGGATGTTCTGCAAAATTTGAGCTCAGTATACCAAGTGTAGAAAACCCAAAGAAGACTGCTTTTTTAGTTCCTCAGCTGGAAACCTGTGCAGAGGAAACTGTATGTCTGGGAAATTTTGCCAAAATTTAAGGGAGTGGCTAACCATGCATGTTAGGCTTCTATTTACCCTTTGCCTTGTTAGAGCATAACAACTTTGTTTTGTCTGCCATCCATGTTCTGTCTCCTCAGAAACCCAGTGGTAAAGACACTGGGGCTCCCTTTTCTCCACACAGCTGCTGTCATGGTATTAGGTCTGTTTGATCTTAGTGTTTCAAAATTATTTAGTTGGTTAATTTTGTTTTATTAGTTAATCTCAGAAGCTATTATTACCCATTTTTTAGATTTTTTTTTAGCTTTCTTATCTTTTGTGTTACCAATCTGAAAACTTCTTTTAGGTGTTCTGGATTTCTTTTCAAGTTATTTACCCTTTTTACTATCTTCCAACCTGTAGTATATATTCGTACATTCCCTCTAGTCTTATTTTCACATCTGAAAATATTTTTTGTTCCTCTAAATTTTATCATGAGGTCTATTACTTTGTTTGGAGATTTCACATTGTGTGTGTGTGTGTGTGTGTGTGCGTGTGTGTGTGTGAGATACCAGTGTTGGATTCTGTGTCCCACAGTGTCACTCAGCTTTCTCACTTGTAGCTGGCACACTACCACTCTTGAGCGTTTTGCTGATGATTGGAAATAGATTATCACAGGGATTTCTGCCTATCTGGCTCTGAACCAGAGTACTCTGTATCTCAGCTTCCTAAGTAGCTAAGATTACAAGTATGAACCACTAATGCCTAGCTGAGAATTTTACATTCTTTGGGGATTTTTTTGTTGTTGCTGGTTTTGTGCCTTTTTTTTTAATGTCTTAGCTATTCTGCATTGTTCAAGTTTGAAAACTTGCTCCACTTCTTTCAAACCTTCTCAGAAATCCCCAAAGTTGTTTATTTTGCAATGGGCCCAAGTATTCCTAATTTTAGTTGCTGCTCACAAATGCATAAACTATTGCTTATTTGGACTACGTTTCCTCTTATGTGTATCAAATATTCAACTGCATGCATATTTGTTGTATGTGTATATGAGTGCTGCATGTGTAGATATTTGTGTATACATGTTTGTATGTGTATACATATATTTATAAAAAGACTTATATAGGTAAATAGATGTGGATATAGTTATAATTTTCACCCAACAACCGAACTACTAGGCAGAATTTTTCCTATTTTTATTGTTAACTTATTTTTTTGGGTTCATAGATATGCATCATATCTGAATATCATTATAAAGGTTGTCCCTGTGTTTCTGGCATTTCTATTTATTCTCTTGAACTGTTTTTGTCTAGAGATTCAATGATATTCAAAACCTGTATCATAGCTACCACCAACTTGCCATTGTCTCCTTTTATTCTCGAGTGCTTACTTAATTTATACAATTCATCCTAATATTGATAAAACAAAAACAACAAAAGCAAGTATGTACATTGGTGTTAACATTTTTACCACTTTAGCACTATTAACACTAAAATTTATCTGCAGTAGAGGTTTTTAGTATTCATGATAACTCACTTTTGATGACACTTGTGTTTCTATTCTTTATGAATAATGTACACATGATAAGCATATGTATATATACACACATATACACTCATTTATGTACCTGATGTTTTTGCTTGTTCAAGGTGCATCCATACTTGAAAATATTTTCAAGTACTTTTTTGTTTAAAATGCACTATCGTTAATGCATAAAATCTTTTTAAAATTTGAGAATGAAATGCACTTATTTAAGTAGTAACTTCCTGCACAAATTTTTAAATGGTGACATGTTTTTAAATTACCAAATATTCACAAACATTACTATTTACATGCATGTACACTTTTTTAAGTTTCAAGGAAATATTCTGATTTTTTAAAAAAATTTAGTAGTTTAAAGAGAATATTTGCCTTGGTTATGACGTTTTTCTGACATCCCTAAGTTTTTGTAGTCACAGAGTTTATCTTATGGAAAAGACATTCCAGTAAGAAGAGATACTAGGCAATGACAGAAAGAATTGCAGGGTTTCCACTTCACTAAACTCAGAGATGAAAGTTAAATATTGTTTTTGTGTTCTAGTCATGTGCAAACGTACTATCACAGAACATAGCCTCTGCCCAAATATTACTATGCTCTTCTGGTAATGGTGCTGATAATCTCCTCTTGTGAATAACAAAATATCAGGGACTCTTTAGAGGAAAAGCTAACAGTTTGCAAAGATTATTTTAGAATAAAAACTTGAATGAACAAGTTTCTTAGTTTTGATTTGTGTGCTTGAGAAAATGTTTTATATAAAATGATGACCTACTTATGCTTTGACTTTAAATCATATTATGCACATTTTATAGTAATAGGTAAGCTGTCAGGAAAATCACATGACACATTTTGATGTGTTGTAGGGAACACTGTAGTGTTTTTCAATCATCTTATTGATAATGGAAAATACAAAAAGATTTGTTAGGAGGCAATTTATCCTTATTTAATTAACCAGGTTTTGTAATCATGATGCTCCAGGAATACCATTTTAATTACTCTTTCCTTCCTACCTTTTTTTCCCTCCACTTCTTCCCCTCCCCTCTGTTCCTCCTTTCCTCCTTTTCCTTCCTTCCTAGTAGTTTTGAAACACAATATTTGGAATTAGTGTAAATACCCAAGGCCTAAATTATACTAATTGCATTTAAATGTATCATCTAATATTTGTAAAAGTAAAATATTAAGTCTTTGGAGTTAAACCCAGTGGAAAACAGAGAGAAATGAATATTGCTTGAAAAATAATAATGGAATCCAGAAAGCTGATTTTACTAGGCATTCATTAGTTTATGAAAAACTGATCATTATTAAACTTGAATGAATTTAATATTTAAGGCTAAATATTTACTACATTTATGTGAACATTTCATTTTGACAATTATAAATCTATACCAGCAGCACACAATATCTTACTAAATTAAATCAAATTTCTAAGCTGCAATGAAACAAAAAGCATTTTACACAAAATGACATAAAACTAAATTGCATCACTTAAGTAAAGATACATGATGTCTAATTGCTTCATAAGGATAAGAAGGCCAGCAGAGTTAATGTAATTAGGATTCTAATTAATTTAATTTGTTTTAAAATTGCCATATATAAATTGCTGTTACCATAATTCCTTTTTTGTTGTTAAAAACTTACAGTCACATAATTGGCTACTTAAAAGTGAGAGATAAAGTAATTAACTTTTATGAAATACATTTCTATCTTTCCCCTTGAGAGATACTGATAAAAGGAAGTGACTTTTTGGACATACTGCACAAATCTGTTTGGGTTATGCTGAATTTTAGTGAACCTTCAGGAAATTGCAGAAAAAGAACATGGAATATGTTTGTTATTAGAATGTGAATATTTCTATATACCTTATAAAATGTCTGCTAGCTCTCTCTCTAATTCAAAGGGTGTCTTGTTAATATTCATAATCTTAGGCAAACATTTGGTTAGGTTAGAAAGGGTGGAAGAGAACATTCTTAAGAAGAATGTGAGAGAGAACATTGCAGTGGCCAGAAATGAAATCAGTGTTTCCCATATCACATATCCCAGAGGGAAACCACTTCTAATCATGCGATTTCCATCTCACAACTTCATTCAAATTATATTCAACTTCTGAATTAAATTAGGCATTATTTAAAAGAGAACTTTGAAATAAGTTTAAAGGCTGAGAATGTAATGAAAGTAGTAGAATACTGGCCTTGTATGGCCCTTGATTCAGTCCCTGGTACCACAAAACAGGCAAACAAGCAAGCAAACAAAGCTAAAATTCTACTTTCTAATTTATTGTTGTGGATAAATATGTGATGCTTCTGGGCACTTTTTTTCCATTTTAGCTCAATGATACTACTAGAAAATATTTTAGCAATTTCATCTATATAAGAATAAAATGTTCATTGTACAAATTATACTTTACTAAGTTAGCAGTAACATTTTACATCTTATTTCTTACTCAACTTTGTATGGAGAAGGCAGAGTAAAATCTTGATAATCTCAGTATCTCTAGTTGTGTTATTCAGTAGTGCAAGAAAGTAAGACTCTTGTTATAACTGTGATATGTATTTATATGTTACATAAAGGAAAGTCTATATCTATTTAAAATCAGAATGCCATTATATTGTCTCTAAGTGCATAGAATGTTTTAATTTTCAGTCAACACCACCAAAATATTTTCTACCCACCTGTCTCAAAGGATTTATATAACAAAAGTGCCTTTTATTGTGTCATATTGAGCCTTCATTATAATTATTTTATTACTGTGTCTTAGCTATTTCAAAGATATCCTGATAAATGACATATTGTTAAAACATATTCCCTAACTTGTCATTCTTCATCTTTTTGCTCCCAGGAAAAGTGTGCCAAGCAAGGTGCATGCCACTTGACGTCAATTAATTTCTGTTTAGCTTTCTGCTGTCAAGTACTCAAGCCAATTCAACTGTTTGGAATTTCTGCACACCTTGATCAGGAAAATCTTATCAGAAAAGCAGGCTTTCTGTAAATAAGTTCAATAATGAGTGCATTCTGAACCTTTACTTTGGGCTAACAGATAAACTTCATTTATCCAACATAGTTATAATGTACTTAAAAATGTCATTAAACTGTTCTTACTAAGTTTACAGATGTTGCCTCAACAGAAAATGAAGGACACCGTAGAGTTCTCCCTTTTTGCCCTATGAAATTTTATTTCCTAGTGATTGCTGTGTATTTTACACTAATTTTAACCTATATGAAAATGTGACTTCAGATATTTGATAGAAAATAATCTTACCTTAACTCTAAATAATATTTTTGGTTTGATATCAAATACCGTCTATTCCAAAAGGTAAAATTACTTTCTTTCTGGTCTGCACAGATGGTCTAAAATTGTCAGATTTCTTTGTAGTTGAGTTTAGCCATATGGCTAGCTTCTAACCAAAGAAATATGAGCAGACTGTATATACACCATTTTTGGCTCAAAGATATGACCATTGCCTTTTCTTCTCCATGACTTGGTTATCAAAACATCTTCAAGACACATTAAAACTACAGATTTGGGGATGGTCAGGCTCCCTAAATCACCACATAGAGAAGAACCATTTGCAAGCTAGGGAAACAATGTTTAGCAAATGAAATATGAAACAAAGACTTATATTTGGATCTAATTATACTATAACCTTGTCTTCTCTAATAATACAAAAACATATATTCTTCATCATTGACACTATTAGCTTCTACAAAGTTGCCATGAACACTGAATTAGTAAGTGCTGAACCATTGCTACAAGGAATCTATTATTAGATAACAGCAAGTCTCCAGTGATAATATTTTCAGCATAGGAATAATGTTACAAAGAGATGGGAATGCCTAATGAGGTTAAAACCTGAGAGAGAAAAGAAATTACTTTCATTAACTGATAACTATATTGCTAGCCAGTTTTCAGTTTCTATGACAAAGCACTTGAGAAAAACAAGGTAAATCGAGAAAGCACTTATTTGGGCTCATAGCTTGACAGGTTTCAGTCCATGGTTACTTGATTTTACTGTGTCTGTACTCGTGGCAAGGCAAAAACATCTAGGTTAGAGGATTGTGTATTGGAGCAAAGCTGTTCACATACTGGGAAAGAAAAAAAGAGATGGGAATGGACGAAAGAGGCCAGGGTCCCTTCAAAGGCAGAAATCTAGTGCCCAACTTCATCCAACAAAGCCTCATTTTGTGGAACTTCTATCATCTTACAATAGTGCCCTTAACTTGCAACCAAACCATCAACACCAAAACATGGCAGGCAGACAAGATCCAAACCAAAGCACAAGTCATTCTTATTAGACATGTTTTGGTTTAAGAAGATCTTACATTATTAGTTCATGTTTAGAAATATCATTACAGAATATTTAATAATATATAAGAGATATATATTATTATATTACTAGTTAATGAATCTTGAACTCAATGACCAAGAGGTGTATAACTCATGCCTGAACAAAGCTATATTTTCTGTTTTTTCAAAGTTATATTTTCTCCATAAATTATACCCAAATCTTCTATTCTAAGAGTAGACAACACTCCAACACTGTGTTTGCAGGCCATTTTATTTTTGTATATTTTTATTGTAAAAATACTGTCCAGAGGGGTTACAGTTACATGAGCAAGGTAATGAGTACATTTCTTATCAAGCATTTTTGCCTCCTCCTTTGTTTTTCCCCTGTCATTCCTTCCCTCCCCACCTCTCCAACCCCTCCCTTTCCCCCCTGCCTCACCCCTGAAGTTGTAAGTTCATTTTCAACATAGTGTCTTATACATCTCATTGTTACAATGGGTCAACCTGTATCCTTATTCCAGCATTTTGTTATTTCCTTTCCCCTACCCAAATTAGAAAAATGTATATACAAGATGCAAGTCACCGGAATCAAATACAGTGAAAACAGGGGTTATATCATCGGGAGAACATACAAAAGAAACAAAAAAAATCACATGGTACATTATAAGTACATTAAAAACAACAGCAAGAAAGATAAAACCACTAGTGTCTCTATCTTGGGGTACATTTCTCTTAGCATAATCTTATAGGGTCATATGTACATAGCTTTTGATTTTTTTGCTTGTCCTAGACATATACTAGTTATTGCAGATAGGGGAAACCACAGGGCCTATGTTTCTTTGGGCCTGGTTTACTTCACTTAATATAATTTTTTTCCATTTCTTAACAAATGGAGCGATGCCATTCTTTCTGAGGAAGGCATAGAATTCTATTTTCTATCTATCTATCTATCTATCTATCTATCTATCTATCTATCTATCTATCTATCTATCTATCTATCATATTTTCTTGATCCTTCATCTACTAAGGGGCATCTGGTTTGGTTCCATATTTTAGCTATGGTAAATAATGCTTGCAGGCCATTTTAAAATGTGAAATCACATCAGAGAAAAATAATTTTGAACCTATAGAATTCACAGCTGAGAAAACATGACTGATAAATCTAGCATATATGTAGTCTTACTACATACTACATACTACAATTTCTGCCTACCAGAATTGTAACTTAAATGTACTGAGGAAA
>NW_012267269.1:7776787-7777139 GCF_000151885.1 Dipodomys ordii
AATTTCAATGTAGTAAAAATGAGCTCAGATTCTAAGATGTAAGAAGTAGTGATGAATTATGTTGTTAAATATGTAGTTAAATCTAAGTAAACATTGTATAAAACTATATGTACTATGTTTTTAGTTTTCCTCATATATAAATAAAAATTGAAAAAATAAAACAGTAATATCACTAAATGGAGGAAGTAATGCCAACTTTAAATAGCTTTTTATGTTATTATGCCAGATTTTATTGTCATTATAATTTTATAGGTACTTTATGGAAAGTAAAGATGTGAAATATGCTTATTTTTTATTGAATTTGTGAGGTAGACGAGTGATCACAGATTAACATACCAAAAAACCACCATAG
>NW_012267269.1:7781599-7787926 GCF_000151885.1 Dipodomys ordii
AAAAAAAGATACTATCAGAAATGATAATAGAAAAGAATTAGAAATTTTTAAAAGTTACAAGAAGACAACAACAATTAAAAAGCAAAGGTTAATTAAAATATATGGCCTAGCCAAAAGGCTAAAACAGAATGTACAGATTTGTACAAATATATCAATAATAACAATAAGGCTAAGCTCTTCAGTGAAAAGATAATTATTTTTTAATGACAAAGAAAACCTGTCAATTGATGCTTTACATTAGGTACATTTGAAGTACTAAGACACAAAATTATAGAAATCAAAGGAAAACTTTACATAGCTATAGTGTTGAAAAGAACTTAGAATCCATTATTATTTGAACATAGAACTCAATAAAATGATTGCATGAATATTCAAACTTTAATTCATATCCTAACATAGCTTAAACATCCATAGCTATAAATGGATAATCCCGTTAAAAGTAGAGAATATAATTTACCATATTTAGTTTTTGATAGATCAAGCTAATAAATAGATTTATAGATATTAATTTTTTTCGGGTGGTCCGGTCATGGGCCTGAACTCTGGGCCTGGGCGCTGTCCCTCAGCTCTTCAGCTCAAGGCTAGGACTCTACCACTTGAGCCACAGTGCCACTTCCGGCTTTTTTTTTCTGCTTATGTGGTGCTGAGGAATCGAACCCAGGGCCTCATGCATGCAAGGCAAGCACTCTACCACTGAGCCACCTTCCCAGCCCCAATTTATAGATATTAATTTTATATATTTTTCTTTGTGGCAAGCCAGAATGTATGAAGAAATTAAAAGTATATGTAAATTATTGGCACATACACCTCACTTCATGAAAAAGCAAGTTAGAATTTGCAGACACAATGTTAAGACAATTTGTGCTCTTCCTTTTATTTTACATTGCTTCACATAAATAAATTGTACTCATCTCTGTGATCCTCATTCTGTCAGAAACATTTTTCGGAAGTCTTGAATTCAACTTGAGAAGTACTTGCTGACATCTTCCAATTACAGTATGTATCAACACAAGTATTATTTGTATATTTTATTTAATCCCAGTAGATCAAATGCATGAAGCTAAGCCATGTCATTGTTGTTACTCAATCTGCAGTTCTGATAACAATGTTAGTCTCATGTTAGAAATGAAGTGTTAATAATTGTAAATGCCAAAGAAAGAAAGAAAAGCATGAATATATATGGGATTGATTTTGGAACATTGGAACTCAATGGTGCTAGTAAGCGCCATTGTGGATATTTTTTTTGTGGGTCGTGGACCCTGAACTCTGGGTCTGGGCACTGTCCCTCAGTTCAGCTCAAGGCTAGTGCTCTCCCTCTTGAGCCATAGCACCACTTCTGGCTTTTTCTGCTTATGTGGTTCTGAGGAATCGAACCCAGGGCCTCATGCATGCAAGGCAAGCACTCTACCACTAAGCTACATTCCCAGCCCCACTACTGTGGATTTTAAACAGATTGGAAGATTTTAGTACACTAGAGCAGTAGCACTAATGCTATAGACTAGAATAGGGGATGCCTACTGAGATCAAAACCAGAGAGCAGAAATTATGGCAGTCATGCAATGACTTATTCAAGAGCAGTAATGAGACACAACTTACAGGCTCCTACAGCAATTGGGATAAGGAGCCAGTGTGCCTGAGCAGGAGTCCCTGAATGCAGTACCAGGAAAATATACATAATAACAAAAATTAGACACACACTTGAATATACATTTATAATGGTCAATGCAGTAATTATTTTTATATCCAGGTTACCTTGAATATTTTCAGTTAGCAACAAGGGAAATGAATCAGTTATGTGGAAAATAACTTCAAAATTGTCGACATCTCCTTTTATTAGAAAGCCAGAACACAAACAAACAAAAATAGTGCTAGACTTAATCTACAACAAAGAAAAGACAGAGAGGCACATCTGTTCCACAAGGGATTTTTTTCAATGAAAAGCAAGTAAAAGAAAAGAAAAAAATAAGTTTACCCTGAAGACTTTTAAGCTTGGCAGAGAATAAACAGAACCATTACCTAGGTTCACAGCTGTAACCTTGGGGAGCTGAACTGGAACACTGAACGGGTTGCCACCCGTGTGGCTGAAGAAAGACGAATAGCAGGAACTTAACATCAGATTGGTGATTTCTTGGCTGCAAGAAAAGGTGGCATCTTTCATAAAGCAAGCTGTTTTCCTTTTAGTGACTCCAATTCTACCGAAGATTATTGTTTTATAATGGAGAAAACCTTTGCTGGCAGCATTGCCTGTACACTGCACTGTTATAAAAGACTCTAACAGATGCTCCTGGGCCTGTCCTTCTGTGACAGAACATCCATTGTAGGTAATGTCAGCAGTACATGCTGCCCATGAGAAGCCACCACTGATACTTTTCTTCCAAACAACTATTGTGTGCCAAACAGCCAGGACATCTCTGAAACTTTCTAGGCCACTACCTACCAAAAAATCAAGTTCACACATAATAATTACCAAATAAGGAGAGAAAGGGGAAAAAAGCAAGTGTGTACTCCTTTCTCCACAGAAGCAACCAGATTGCATACTAATACATTTATATACTTCTATATAGTATAATTATTACATCTTTCCAATATCTTTTGCATAAAACAGCTAAATGTTTTGTAGAAGACCCTTCATTTGGAGCTTGTAGAATTAGGTTTTTATTATATACTTTTTTGTCAAGAAACTTACCAGGTGAACTCATATTGCATGTCATTGTGAAGATCATGGTGTTAGGTTACCCCCCTCTTGTTGATGTCATTTGTAATCACTTGGTTATGGTGGCAAAAGTCATGTCTACAGGTCTCTTCAGTAAATAAAGGCTTCCTGTAAAAGGAAACGTTGAAATCATGGAGTATGGAATATGGAGCTGAGAAGCAGGAGATGTTTTAGGGAACCATTTAAAGTAATTCATTGGGGAGGGGAAGGGAAATAACAAAATGCTGAAATAAAGATACATGATGACCCATTGTAACAATGAGATGTACAAGACATTGTGTTGAAAATGAACTTTACAACTTTGCAGGGGGGGGGCAGGGAGTGGGGGAGTTGGGAGGGAAGGGATGGCAGGGGAAAAACAAAGGAGGGGATAGCAATGCTCCATAGGAAATGGACTCATTACCTTGCTTATATATGGGTAATCCCTCTGTACAGTATCTTTACAATAAAAAATATATTTTTTAAAAAGCTACTGGATTATAAAAGAGTAGTAGTCACATGGGTTGGGGCAGAAAAAGTCTCAAAAGAGCAGTGAAATCAACAAGACCTGGAAAATGCTTAGCTTTGAGGAATGGGACAAGATTCAAAGAGTATAAAATACATCCCAAGCTCAGGGTTGAAGGATGAATACAGAAGACTTATTTCTGGAAATGTTACTTGTGAGATTTCCCAGGAAATTTAAGATGTTGACATGAAGTAGGCATCTAGAACACAAGGAGGATAAAATTGAAGAAGGCAACTGGTCATAAATTATCTGCACTTTCTCATCTCCATTTTTCCTGATTTAGTGCTATTCCATAAAAGTAGATGAGATAAAGAATAAAGTGGAGTTATTTCATCAGTTTGTAGTTTTTATTAGTGCATCTTTTCAGAATCTGTGTAATAACAATGACAGTGAATCTCATTTTTTTGATAGTACATTGAAATAACTCTAATTATTATACAATTACCATAATAATGGAAACAAAGTTTGAGTACCTCACACTTTGAGACTTCTGTCATGTTTCTACCAGTTGATTTTCTTAGATAAATGTGTGTCTACACATCTATTACATCCTACATATGTAGAAGAATGCACTGTTCACCTTAGTCCTGTACTCCAAGGCTTAAAATAAATGCCTATTGTTTAATAATTATAATTCTGTGGGTTCCCCACAGTTCATTCTAACAAAATGGTAAAAATTTCTAATGATATGATTCATTTTATTCAAACACTGCTTGGAAAATAATTGAGCCAGGCACTTTTGTTTTTGATAATGGTGACAGTTCAAACAAGGTGCTAATTATTGTAAACTAAATTAATCCATGCAAATTAATCCATGAACTATTAAAACACAAAACCTGAGTACTCAATAACTTGAAATTGAATGGATGCCCTGGTGCCTTATTTGTAAGATTTTCATCCCAAACATGCAAGCGATTCAGTGATTTAATATTCATGTGTGGAAATGGTGTTCTGTGATGCCTAAGGAATTAGCAATGTTATTCAATGCAGGGATCGGAATTTTTACTTTTCATAGACACAGTTATATAATATATATGCTATACATAGCATGATAAATGACATATATGCCATGATGTGTGTGTGTGTGTGTGTGTGTGTGTGTGTGTATGTGTATGGATACATATACTAGTTGAGAGTAATTTAGTGACACTAACCACTACCTTATGTAAGTACCATTATGACTTTTTGATATAAAAGTATAATCCTATTTCAGGATTGGGAAATTTCAATAATCTATGTAACTCCATGCAAATGGTAAATCATAGGAAAACAACAGCCTAAGCTTAGGTCTACCTCATTTAAAAAATTAAACTTGCCCAATTTTGCCAACTGTCCAAAGTTGTTAGAAATTCACTTAACTGCATCAAATTGGCACTGAGGTATGCATTGTAAACATTCAAAGATTTTACTTCATAATAAAGTCATCTTGTTTTCCACCAATAGTTAACCCCTTAAACACATGCTTTACAGTAAATGTTGCTTTCAATTTGAATATGTGCATTAAAATAATAGATGAAGATTTTCTTAAAGATGCCTGTTTCTTTTCTTCCTTCTTTCGTTGATCTCTTTCTTTTCTCCACATTAATTGTACAAGTTAATGGAGCATAATTTAACACATGAACATTATAATCACTAAATCAGAAGAGGTAAAACATTTCAATTATTTGATGAAAATATGTTCATTGTAAGCAATATCATGTTCTATTTCAACTCATGGATAAAATATAGAATATAATCAAATCAGAATGTTTCCATTTCTTCATCATTACTTTGTGTTTGGAACACTAATCTCTTTTCTAGTGATTTATGAATATATAATAGGTTATTATGATCTACACTCATGACATAGTGAATTTCATAGCAATTCTATTTATATAGCTATATATATATATATATATATTGCTTGGTCATGGGGCTTGAACTCTGGGCCTGAACACTGTCCCTGAGCTCTTTAGTTCAAGACTAATGTTATACCACTTGAGCCACAGCACCACTTTTGGTTTTCTGGTGGATAATTGGAGATAAGAGTTTCACGGACTTTCCTACCTGGGCTGACTTCAAACTGTGATCCTCAGATCACAGCCTCCTGAGTAGCTAGGATTATTGCCACCAGCACCCAGCTTCAATATATTTCTTATGTAAAACAAAGCATATATATTTTATCCTAATAAATAGGTTATCTCCATATAGTTCACTTGGAGCCTCATTCCCCAAAATTTGGCAATATTTTTGTTTTGGAAAATATTCTTTGCTTGGTTTATGATTTTAAATCGTTATCAATAGTTTCAAATTTCAGCTGTGAAGTAACCAGTGCCAGTGGTTATATTTATATCCTGAATTCCTTAAGTCTGTTACCTCCCTGGAATTAATGATGTCCCAATATATTAGTCCAGGGAGAAGTATGTTAATACAGAATGATAACAGGTCTGAAAATAAATATAGTAAGAGTATAAATTTTATTATCTTCAAGTTAAAGTAGCTATCTCCTGGCAGCTGGCTTATGCTGAAGTTTCTGGTTGCAATCTAGATTGTATTTTAGTTTATTTATTTTTTGTTTGGCAACTCTGAAGGGAGAAGTAGAGAATTGAAAAAAGTTAAGAACACAAATTTTGGTAATTTCATGTTGATGTGAATGAACACTGATTTAAAAAAGCACTACAATGTGCAGGAGGTAACTAAGGCAAATAAACTCAGGCAAATACAGTGTTATGAAAGTATGATTTGATACAAATATGATTTTCAACTATCAGTTTAATTCATCAGTATTATCAGAAACATAATTAATGTTTTACTATTATTGGATCAAGTACCTTTAATAAACTAGTATATAACCCCAAAATTATTTCAGGTTATAGAAAGTAGTGACTAGCAAATTATGTCCTTGTCACCAAATAATAATACATAGAGGACATGTGGAGAAAAGTGTATGTCCCTGCCCCACGGTATAACCCCTGCTTTCACTGTATTTGATGTCGGTATAATTTGTGGAGGGGAAGGGGAAAAACAAATCGTTTAAATAGGGATACGGGTGGACCCATTGCAACAACAAAATGTACAAGTCGTTATGTCGAAAACGAACTTTACAACTTTGGTGTGGGAGGGAGGGATT
>NW_012267269.1:7787976-7801278 GCF_000151885.1 Dipodomys ordii
AAAGCACTACAATGTGCAGGAGGTAACTAAGGCAAATAAACTCAGGCAAATACAGTGTTATGAAAGTATGATTTGATACAAATATGATTTTCAACAATCAGTTTAATTCATCAGTATTATCAGAAACATAATTAATATTTTACTATTATTGGATCAAGTACCTTTAATAAACTAGTATATAATCCCAAAATTATTTCAGGTTATAGAAAGTAGTGACTAGCAAATTATGTCCTTGTCACCAAATAATAATACATAGAGGACATGTGAAGAAAAGTGTATGTCCCTGCCCCACGGTATAACCCCTGCTTTCACTGTATTTGATGTCGGTATAATTTGTGGAGGGGAAGGGGAAAAACAAATAGTTTAAATAGGGATACGGGTGGACCCATTGCAACAACGAAATGTACAAGTCGTTATGTCGAAAACGAACTTTACAACTTTGGTGTGGGAGGGAGGGATTGAGTGGGGGGGGCAAGAGGGGGGGAGGATGGGAAGGGATGGGAAGGGGAAACAAAGGAGGAAGCTACAATGCTTGATAAGGAATGTACTCACTATCTTGCCCATGTAATTGTAAACCCTCTGTACAGTATTTTCACAATAAAAAAATATACAAAAAAAAAGAAAATAAGTAAATTGGTTAAAGTAGTAAATTCTCACCATTTTGCTTTCAATATAAAAATAAATGTTTGGAGAATGATGACAGGGGTGATTGATCAAGATGCATGTTGAATAGTAAATATTTTGTATAACTATTTAAATTTGAAAAGAAAAGAAATAAAGTAAAAGCTTGGAATTCTGACAGGTTTTCCTGCCAGACTATTTAACTAAGTCAACTGATGTCTGTGTCTCAAGAGGATTCTACCGCAGGAAGTATTAGAAGGGACAAAGTTCTCAGTAGCTGTATCTCTCAAACAAACATTTCCTTTTGTTGTTGTTTTTTCTCAGAATGAGGCAAACGGAGCCTAAATTGAATATTATATTAGATTGGATTTTGGTGCAGAAATCAGTAGTTTATAATTCACTTTATTTATTTATTTTTTCAGGCAAGAGGTAGGTTTACTCATCATTTCTGCTGGCACCAGGCCATGTTGGCTCTCCATGTGGCTGGGAAAGAGAGTGTCTTGCCCTGGGCTAGGCCTTATGTAGGGGCTGGGAAAGGTGTAGCTACATGGAATCCAGACGTGACTTCAGTGGATGCAGATGTGACCTCCAGGTGTGCCAGTTGCCTAGGTAAAGCAAGTATTGGGCAGATACTTTGCTGTGAGGAGGGTGGAGTCGGCTTGCCATCCAGGAGCGGACCTTACATTCCAGTCTTTTAATAATCATGAAATAGGGCACAGATTTTCTCTGGCAACTTCCTGTTGACAAGGGGGGGGGTCAACATTAGGGCCGGCATGTGGTCCTCTCCCAGAGAAGGCAGTGAGCAGCATCTGTCCATTGGTAGGGGTGAGTCCTTAGATGAAGTCTGGAGAAAGTCTCATGAGGCATTGAAGGGCTGGAAAAAATTACTAGAGAGCAAAAAAATGGCAAGAGGAAGGACTTAGGGCTGAAAAGGTTAGTAGAAATGCTCCCAGCTCCTTCTGACATCTAGCGACTAGATAGAGGAGAAGTCAGGTAACAAGGGCAAGAATGTAAATTCCTGTCCAGTTAAAAGGTAGACAGGTATGGACATTAGATGCGCAGTCTTCTTACTTCTATTGACCTCCCAGCTCTGGTTAATTTTGAAAGGGCAGGCACAAAGTGGCTGATATGACATCGTCTCCTCTTACTCCTCTCCATGGTCCCTTGTTCCCCAGATTGGATAGGTGCTCATTGCTGGGATGGCTTGTTCCAGTTAGTATTCATGGAGGTTTGAACTCAAGGCCTGGGCACTGTTCCTGAGTACTTCTGCTCAAGGCTAGCACTCTACCACTTTGTGTTACAGTACCACTTCCAGTGTTTGCTGGTTAATTAGAGATAAGAGTCTTGAGCCATGCTTCCAGCCTGGCTCTTTGAAGGTTAGTTGGGAGATGGAGTCTTAAGAATTTTTCGGCACGGGCTGGCTTTGAACTACAATCTTTGCCACCCTTTGTTATTTCCAATTAAAGCAACAAGGAGATCAAATAGAATAAATAGAGCTTACCTGCTCCTTATCAAGAATTGACCAACAAATATTCTGCAATGACAAAACTCATTAGAGATGATGAGAATCTTAGCACAGATATGCCTCATATTTTAGAACTACATAGTCAGTAGTAGAATACACAACACCAAACAAAAAAGGCAAAACTCAAACCCTAAAATTTTTGACAACAATGTTTAGACATCTTTGCAAACAAAGCACATCAGATGGTGGGGCCTCAGTTACCAGGGTCTGTGAAAAGAGCAACTTGTTAGCAAGGCACCTTAGACTAGATGGATGGAATAGTAAGCTTGGTGGAAGGTTAAGGGTCAGATGAGATCAAACCCTTAACCCACCATGTGGCCAAGATGGTGAACTCAAGATGGTAAATATCTGAAAAAGTGCAAAGAAAACCTGAACAAATGGAAACTCTGACAATTTTCAAACTTAGAGTGGCTAGCCTTTGAGGGGGAACCTGGGGGCGGGGGTTCGCCCAGGACCCAGCCCATGTCGCACTCATCAGGGCACAAGCCAAAAAGTTGTAGAAAAGAGAAAGGGAGAGATAAAGTTGGACATGATTAGCAGAGAACAAAGAGAGCCTGAAAGTAAACAGACCTCTGACCATATATCATTTCAGAGGGAAAAACTGTCTAAATCTGAGAACAGCATAAAAAAAATTAGGCACCCTCGCTTTCCAGGGAGTGCAGGAGACATTTCAGAGGGGTTTCACGGTACCAGAGTGATACACAGCACCCCATTAAAGGTGTAGGAGAGAAAAAATTACTGAGTGAACGAGGGCTTATCGGGTGGAAGTGGCGTCTTAACTTACCACTGAGGCCTCTAGGGAAGAGTGGCCAAGCAACCAGAGTCAAGGTGACTGGCCTTTCAGCAAAAAGCCTAGCAGATTCTCCAGCATTGTACCAGCACCATTTATGTTAGGTTTTAAAGAAGAGGTGGCTGAGTAAGAACCATACCACACATGTGGTATTCAGGTAAGGGGTAGATTTACTCATCATTCTGGCTGGCACCAGGCCATGTTGGCACTCCATGTGGCTGGGAAAGAGTTATAATTCACTTTAGATCACTTGTTTACCCATTTCTGTGTCAATTTGTGATACAGAAATGTGCGAGTGGCATGAGTCATATATAAATGAATCTTGTGTAATTACACCCACCAAGAAAATCTGTGGTTGACCTTCCACAGTGGAATGTAATTAGGACTGAAAGATAGAAGAGCCCATCCTTTACTTGAAGCCATTTTTTCTTTCTAACAGAGACATCATCCTGATTTGTTTGAGTATGTGAAATTAACTTGGTAAGAATTATTTCTTAGGCTCTCCTTTCTTTTCATATGTTACTGAGTCATTTAATTGTAGAAGGTTTATTTTGCTCTTAACCAGATTTTAGCTCCTAGATTATTGGGCTTTAAACTTTAAAGACTTCTTAATTTTCCTCCTTATTAAAAACCTTGGCATGATCCCCCCCATACTACATAAAAAAGAGCCACAGCACAGCTCTCCCTGGAAGGTTTTATTTGAAGCAAGTTTTAGACATAATAAAATGCTCCCATGAGATTGGGAAAGTTTAAACAATACCCAGAATAAGCTTATTGTGGAAGTGTGCCTAAATTCAAATTATTGTAGCACTCAAATAAAAGAATTCTCTCAAGTTTTACAGCATTTGGTGGGGGGAAATAAGCTCCTGTGTGAAAAAAATATGTGCCTACTGCTCACTGCATAAATTGTGAAAAATGGATGATTTGTTCTTTCTGCATCCATCATCATGGAATTTCTTGGTGAGTGCTAGAATATAAACTGTTTTGAACACTTGATGAATTTTGAAACAAAAATAAAAAGACAATTCTTTGCCTCTGTTACAGGTAGAATCTAACTAGTTCTAACTCTTTCTTTACCACCTAGCGCCAACAACCAGATATCTGGCTGGTTGTTATGTTTAAGGCCACTCTCCATTACAGCATGGAAACATCTGTTGGCTGGATGAGAGAAGAACTGCCCGAGAAAAGTAATTCCATACACTGCATTTGGGATTGTTAAATGTGCTACTTTTGTCTTTAGACTTTTGGCAGTTGTTCTGGGAGTAAATAACATCTGCTCTACAATTGGCTGGGAAAACTCATTTGTAATATAATTAAACAGCCATCATTTGGGGGAACATAAACACAAAGATAAATTGTCTATGAATTAACCAGTTTAACATTATTTGGTGGCTCACAGCTAGACAGGCACAATATTTACATATATATAAATAATACACTAATTATATATATATATAATATTATATATATGTATATACCTCTACCAAGACAGCTAACATAGCTGTTTTTATCCTAGTGTTTTAATCCTAGTGGTAAGAGGGTTAAGATAGCCCTGGTTATATGACTTTTGCCATATTTGAGGCCTTTCCTTTATCTAGCATGGTGGTAGGTCCAAGCTACCTTCTTCCCATTTAATTCATATTTCATTTTTTATTTTTATTTTTTATTGTCAAGGTGATACACAGAGGGGTTACAGTTACATAAGTAAACTAGTAAGTACATTTTTTGTCAAACTTGTTAACCCTTCCCCTATTTTTCTCCCACTTTCCCTTCCCCCCAAGATCTTCCCCAGCAATTATACAGATCATTTCCAACATATTTTCTTGTGAATGTCATTGTTGCATTGGTTCCCCCCTTGTCCTCTGTCTCACCATTTTTTTGTTCCCCTTCCATTCCCTAATTCAGATAAACATATGTACAATACCCAGGGTACCAAAATCAAATACACTGACAACAGGGGATACACCATAGGGGAAAGAACATACAAATATTTTCTTTGGTGTTCGATTTTCTGGAATGTTTGTCACCCTTTCTTCATTCATGTATTACAATAAAAAGTAGTTTCATTCATGGGAAAAGATCGTAAAAGAAGACAAAAGGATAGGGTCCATTATTGTTTTCTTATTTTGTAAAATTTATTTATTTTACTTATTTCCTGTGTATGTGGCACCAAAGAATGGAACCCAGGGCCTCTTGCATGCTAGGCAAGCGCTCTACCAGTAAGCCACATTCCTAGCCCCTATTTTTTTCTTTTTGTTTTGTACTTTTCCCCAAACAGCTGAGATGATAAACAGCAGGTCATTGTAATGCAACTTTTCAATTTATAATTAACCCTGTTTTTGTACTTTTTTTTTTTTTAAAGACCTGTTTGCTTGGAGGAGCAGTGCTGATTTTCATTGCCTCTACTCTCTCCTTTGGCACCCTGTTCTTTGGGCAATTTGCTGGTCCCCAGGATTATTCATTGCTTAGATAAGGCAGGGGAATAAAATGGGGAAAGCTATCGAAGTCTGATGACAGCAGAACAAGGAATCCAACTTTCAGTGAAGGTTTCCAATCTATATTGCACCTATGTGTGACTTCTGAGCTCTGTTTAGCTGCAGTTATAGGCATATTTATGTCACTGTTTCATAAGGGAGAGTAGGAACCATTTGCTCACAGACTAGAATATAACCAAATATCAATAAATGTAAAATAAAAATTATTTTGGAGAAAAATATTCCTTTACTATAGCATCAAAAATGAGTTCTATAAATTCTAATGATTGTCAGTGATGAAACAAAATTCTCTATTTGCACTGTTACATTTTAGGTCTCCTGCATTGCTACAATTGGATGCTTATTCAGTGTGCATCTATACTATATGTGTTATAAAATACTCCATTGGTCTATGCAGTGATGCACTGTTTAATTTAATTTGTGAGAGGAAAGTTATATTCTTAATGTCCATAGTTAGTATTGGATAATGTAGGCTGCTCTATATCTTAATAAACAACAACTTTAGAGTGCCACTGACTTTATACCTTTAATTTTTTTAAATATTTATCATATATATGTAGTGTGTGAATTGGGGGTATGTTCCTTACTGCTTTTGTGAATGGTCTTTTTCTAAAACTAAAGAGAAAGAGAGGAGACATAGCCATAAAATTTAATTCATATCCTAGAAAATTTTTAAAAATGAGGGGAGGGGTAGGTTTGGGAGAGATAGAGAAGAATCATAAAAGGGCATAAACCGATGTGTTGAAAAATAACTCTGTACAAATACTAAACATAATAAAAATATTTTAGAACTTAAAGGAAAGGAAAAATGTCTATCTATCTATCTATCTTTCTGCCTATATGTTTTCCAAGAGGAAATATTCTTTCCAAAGCAAATACAATCATATTGTATTCTACTCATGACAAAGATAGTGATGCATTTGTTTTGGGAAATGTCCAAAATACCTGTAATTTAAAATTTCCAAACAAAACAATTCTTTCTGTGTTAACCAGTGTGTAAAACATTTTACTTGTTTAGTATTATTTCACATCACACTAATTTATTCTAGTTCAAAAAGTTTTGGAGCATCAGTATTTCTGGCACCATTTTAATGAGTTAATATAAGGCATGCATTTCTCTTAAAAGAGTACAACATGGGAAATATACATTAGTTGGGGAAATGGAAAGAAACAGTATATGCTAACCAACAAATCAACAACCAATCAAACAAAATTAGGACAAAGGACTTATGAACAGTATATAAGTAATTTAATATTTATATATTAACATACATTAGGCAGAGTAATTATTAATAAAGAAGTCATTGCCCATCTGCTAAATGCAGACAACTACACAATTACGTTGTGAATTGTGTGCCATGGATCTTAATGTCGATCCTGTAAGATCCTTTGATTTAACTCTTGGAATTATTGCCACAGTGACAAAGAAAGCTTACATGCTTTCTCTTTTTCTTTTTTAAATCTATAGCCATTATTTTCATGTCTGTACCATCCTGAAATTTATATTTCTAGGACAAGGAATGAAATTGTGAAGGAAATAACAATAAACTCCCTTGATTCTTAGGTCTTAAAAAAATCAGATAAATCTCCATCAACATAAAGCTTATGGATTTGTTAGATTAATATACAGCTGAGGTGAGAAGCTAATTAATAAGTGATTTAATTACTTAGTTATTGCCTTGAAAACCATGTTTAAGTCTCTGGCAGAATGAGATATTCAACAAATAAATTTTGAAATTGTCAAAGTAAAACATGAACAGTATTTGGATTCTCAGTAGAAGGAAAGACAGACCTAGGGAAAGCTTACATAGAGATGGTTGTCAAATATAGTGGAAATGTACATGATTTGAACTTCAAAACAATGCCTCTCTCATACTCAAATGCCTATGTGGATAAGAGTGTGGAATAAATTGTTATGCATTTATCTTGTTCATTACTTTAAAAATAAATAGGTCTTTGAGACTATGCAAAAATAGAGTGCTACTTAGTTCTTTTTTTTTATGTTCTTGACAATCTAAAGAAGCATCCTCATCAGGATTAAAGTATCTAGACTGACAGGTGAATTTTAAGAGCAAAGTCTATGCAGATGAGGAATAGATAGGTTTTATTATAAACAGTAAATCTTATTCAATAGTGAAAATGTTTGTACTTCCCACAAAAGTGGGCTACAAAGTAGGGTGCCTGATTTGGGCAGATTCAATTTCCTGCTTCTAGCATCTTTATAACTCATTATATTTGTCAAGGTATAACCACTGCAGACAGAGCAGGGGGCTACAATACAAGCACTGATTTCATTCATATATTAGAACAATACTAACAAGGTAATTATAATATATAACAACCAATCCAACTACCATTGAGACTATTACACATGCTGTATGATTTCTAAGAATAAGCTAAATATTGGGCTCAGCTCCTCCCGTTTGTATTCCTCTTAATTTTCACTATGCTGTTGCAAGATGAACGTCATATTCATTTGACCTATTCAGAAATTGATTCTCAGAAGGCACAAACTATTTATGGTCACATTTATGACAGAAAATTGTTATTCTTTTGTTGTTGTTGTTTGCTCTTTTTGTCTGTCAAGGGGCTTAAACTCAGTGTGAGCCACCAGAACCTGGCAGAGAAAATAGTTACTCTTTATGGTGGCTGTTTTTACTGCTTAGAGTATTTCTTTACCATTCTTAGAGAGATTTCATCCTTCTATTTCCTGCTTCCTGTATTTCTCCATTGAATTTTTCATGTTCAGTATATCTCCTCAGGATGCCATGTCATTTTAAAAAAATAGATGAATATGCTCTACCTCTCCTCAGTGATATGTTACACAGTGTAGCAATATCTATGGAAAATAAGTATAATCTAACTTTTTATAGCCAGTCAAGATATCAACGGTATCTCCACCTCTTTGTTTATATATGCATAATATACATACACATACACAGGGTCCTGATATGATGGTTACTTAATATCAATGAATGTTTCTTTAGATGTTGGTGGTGATTTTGTTGTTTTTTAATATAATTTTCTGAGTTTATGATTTGAGGCAATATTTTCATTTACATTTTACTTGTATGTTTATGTCTTCAAATCTATTATTAACCTATAAATATTTAGCACAGATAATAACAAAAAAGTAAACTTTTCTTTTAAAAACCTTTGTAATTTTATGCTAAGCAACTTTACCATATTTTTTCACTCTCAGTTTTCCTTGTAGAACTTTATTAATCAAACAAATGGCTGTAGTGTACATAGTATTTCACCTTCATTCTTTCAAGAAACACAACACTTTTCTTCCTATTCTCTGTGTTCATGACTTATCATATCAAGCAACTAGATGTGCTTGATACATGATTTGTTTTGGCAGTAACTCTTGCCCTTGCTTTTTAAAACTGTTTAGTTGAAAATGCTAAAAACAGGGAGTACAGTAACATAAATTAGATAAAGAGTACATTTCCTTTTGGACAATGTCTCTCCTTCCCCTTGTTCTTTCCCAATTTTTCCCTCCCATCTCACCCACAAGATGAATAGTTAATTTTCAACATATTGTGCAGTGAGTACCAAGCTGCTTTGTTTACCTTTTGTCCCTCCATTTTTGCGTCTCTTGAAGACATATAGATAAAAAAAAACTGCAAAAAAGAAAAAAAGATCTCTGGGCACAGGTGACTCATGCCTATCCTAGCTCCTCAGGAGGCTGAAATCTGAGTCTTACAGTTCTAAGTCAGCCTGGGCATAAAAGTCCCAGTGAGATTCTTATCTCCAATAACCACTCAAAAACCAGAAGTAGTGCTGTGGCTCAAGTGATAGAGCACTAGCCTTGAGCACAAAGAGCCTCAGAGACAGCACCCAGGGCCTGAGGTCAAGCCCCACAACCGCCCTGCCCCCACAATCTCTTGTTTCCATCTCCTGTATTTAATTGTAATAAATATTATCTTGTATATTTGATTTTTAGTGATTATGATAAATGCATATGTGCTTGAACTTCATATATAATGTGAATAAGTCCATGTGAATTAACAAATTGGATATTTTTAAGCAACACATTATATTCTCCTTTTTACTGTAGTGTATCTTATGGGTGTGTAGAAAAACCATATTCTAAAATTAAACAATAAAGATATATCTTGAATAAGAAAAAAAACCTTTCACATATGAACATCTTGGAAATGATTACCTTTTGGTCCATATTTCCAGTTATATCCTTTCAAAAGAACAAATTGAGACATGTTGATTTCACTCTTCCAAAGATCTGGTATTGGTTTCTGTTCTACATAATTGTCCCTCTGATAACAAGGTGATGGACCAGGCATACCTTCTATATACTTATTATGCAGTGATGATTTAACTTTACTTTTGGTAATAGTTATTCTTGGTTTCCATGTATCTTACCTTTCCAAGTATTCTGTCTTAAGCAATTTGTGTCTTGCAAAAGTTATCTGTACATGCAAGTTCCCCTCTAATCAGCACAAAAATCATCATGTATCCTTTGTAACACTTGCACTGGAGAAGAAAAGCTCTGCTTTGAGTACAATAGAGACAATAGTGAGGCTCAAAGGGTGAAGACAAAAGATTCTGCAGAAATTAAAGGAAAAGCTGCTAAGGGCATGACAGCTCTTTTTGTTATTTTCTGGGCTGTAATTTATGAAATCAGTTTTCATTTTGAAAGTTCCCTAATTTTCTCCCACTTCAGTCTACCATATAACACACAAGAGTATCAAAGACAGACAGCCCCTCAAAATGATCCAATCAGGTGGTATTTGTAAGGAAGCTGCAGGCTGTCACTTGCGATTTCATAGTACTGCTTTTCATATGCTTCTATCTTAAGCTTCCAAAAAATGTGTTTGTAACAATTCCCTGAGCTTAGTTCAACAAAATAGTTGCAGCAAATTGGTTATTGAATTAGGTATTCACTCTGAATTCCAGTTATAAATGACTTGTTTACAGCAAATTCCCAATCTTGTATGTTCCAGCTCCTACATAGTTTTTGCTTAGAAAGTGACGGAGGTCATCCTACTTTGTCACTAAAGCACACTTTCAACTTTTTAAATCTATAATTTTGGAAAGGCAAAGTAGGGAAACTAATTGTCAGCCAACAATTTTCTGAAAATGTGATGTATATTTACAATGGAATACTGTTCAGCCATAAGATTAAAGGAAAGCCTGCCATTAGGGGCAATGGGATAATCCTGAAAGACACTATGCGAAGTAAAACACAGTAGACAAATAAAATGATAAAAGCAGTATGACTTTGATTTTCTATATAATCCAAAGAAAATGAGCTCATCAACAATAGAATTCTATTCTTCCCCTTTTCGGAAAACATACGGGATTTCATTTTCTCCAGGTCTTCAGTATCTTATGTTAAATGTTCAGGTGAATTTAACACTGTCTGTTTAATTTGCATTTCCCAATGGGTAATGATAACAATCATATCAAGTTCCTTTACAGCCACTTTTGGTTAGAGATTGTAAATTGTTTACCTGTGCCAATTTCTTATTGGTTTGTAGGGGTATATTATATATTTGTATATTTACACATTACTAGGTACTTGTTTTATAAACATCTTTTCTCATCTCTGACTTACATATTTAATTTTTAATCATTATTTGGAAGAACAAATATATAAATAATTTTAATAATATTCAGTGGATTAATTTATAAATGTGTTGCTATTGCTGTTTCTATTAAGGTGTCCTTATTAAACATCAAAAGCAATTATGACCAAACACAGGCCATGAAAATATGCTATACTGACTTCCTGAAGTTAGACTTAGTTTTATGTTGAGGCCTAAGATCAAGTTCACATTAGTTTTTGAGAATGAAGTGATTTAAAAGCCTTGCACTTCAAATATTTTTCCATCTGCTTTACTAATCAGTCTAGAATCACTTTTTGAAAAATCTGTCTGCTCCTGAGTAATTAAGTCACTGAGTTGAATGACTGGATGTGGTATGTTTCCAAATTTTGTATTCTGTTTTACTGATCTATTTGTCCAACATTTTACAATTAGGTCCTTAATTAACACAACTTTCTCATGTCTTAAAGTTGGAAGTACAAGAGCTATAAGGATTTTCATTACATGATTGTCTTATCTTTCCCTATAAACTTCATGCTTTTCTGTGTCATATATCATAAACACTTCAATCTGTACCAAAACAATGGCTGAGCTATTGTTTGAAACTGTTTTGACTTTGTAGATAGATTTTTGGTTATTTGGCATATTAATATTGAGCAGAGGTAATTGAAGTATTCTTTGGTTGCTCTATACAATGTTCCACAAATTTTAGTATAGAAGTCTGACTTGTATTTTATTGAATGATCCCTAAGTTGGAGTATTTTATCGTACTATAAAGGATATTTAAAACACTTCATGTACAAATGCCTGCTGCTAGTGTGTACAAACATTATTGAATTTTCTGCATGAACTTTGGACCCAGCCAGCTTCCTTAAGCAATTAATAAATTAAAATGGTTTGTAGATTCTTTTGGGTTTTTCACATACAGAATCATGTCATCTTTGAGTAGAAATATATATTGCCTGCTTAATGTTGTACTTAAAGCTACCCAATAACTCATGGCCTAATAAATTATTCAAGGTGTGCAGTTGATAATTAGGGATTAGTTTTGATGTTTGTGCTTGTTCTCACAAAGGTTTCCTGTCTAGCACTGGCTGGCTATTTGCTGGGGTGGGCAGTGAATATAGTATAACTCCATGCTGTAAGTGTCTCTCATCCTTCCATCCACATAACAGGAAAATTCTCGTACTAAAAGTTAGGTGCAAAAGAAAACAAGCTCAGTTTTAAGCAGCATCTGCTTATATCTTGTTAATTCACTACTAGTCCAATTGGTCAAAGTGTATTACATGACTAATCATAGCATTTAGGTTGGTGTAATCCCTTGGCCAAAAAGGAAGTTAAAAAGAATTTTATGCAAAGGGCACAGACAGGTAGGAGTGGGAGAATATGAGTGATATATACAGACCACTACACAGTCCAAACCTAATACCTTCTATTTGTTTTTGTCGTATTATTGATATTGTTACTTTGTTTACAGAAAGATATACTTGCCCTATATATATATATATAGAACACACACACACACACACATATATATATATTCCTATAATAGGAAAGCTATAAATGATGTTTGTAATGGATGTATAATTCCAGGTTGACAGCTTTACTCTTTCAGCTCATTAAGCACTTTATCCTACTGTTTAATAAATTGTCTTCATTTATTTTTGTTCCTATTTGCATAAGTGTATTTTAGTTTAGATCTCTTTTAAATTTACAGAAAAGCTTTGAAGATAGCCCAGAGAGTTCTCATTATTTCTACATATAATACTATACCATGTTATATTAGTATGGTACATTTGTTAGATTTAATTAAACAATACTCATACATTATTAATCAACTATGCACATTCTTGATTCCAATTTTCTTATGTTTTACATGTCATTCCCCTGTTCTCAGATCTTATCTGAATATCAAATTATTTTTAAAATTCATTGTGTCTTCTTAGACTTCCTTTGGTTGTACTGATGTCTTATACTTTGTAACTGTGTTTAAAGAATTCTGTTAGTTTTCAGGATTGTAAATGAAATAATTTTCAATAATTTTTGTAATAAATTGTTTACTGGTTTTTCATAAAAGACTTACTATGGCTATTCATAAAAGAAAACCATAAAGAATGGAATTCTATGCCTCCATCAGAAAGAATGACACTTCCCATTTGTGCAGAAATGGAAGACTTGGAAAAAATTATATTAAGTGAAGTAATCCAGGCCCAAAGAAACATAGGTCCCATGGTTTCCCTTATTTGCAATAACTAGTACATGTGTAGGACAAGCAGAAAAGGTCAAAAGCTATGTACATAT
>NW_012267269.1:7801958-7804472 GCF_000151885.1 Dipodomys ordii
ATCTCAGCCTCCTGAAGAGCTAGGATTACAGGCGTGAGCCACCGGTGCCCGGTTTCTTACAGTATTTTTACAATAAAAAAGTACAAAAAAAAAAAAGAAAAAAGAAAACCAGAGGAACAGTATGAAGGAAAAATACTTAATCACAATATATCAAGAGAGATAGTAGATGACATACCTCTGTTCTACTATTTTACCTGGAAGGGTAGAAATTGTTAAGACTCTTTATTGTAAAGTTAGTTCATTTTTTTTCTACGCCATATGTATTTATTTGAAGAAAGTCATTATGCACAATTCATGTGTAGAAATGAAAAAAATGGTTTCACTTCCTTGAAGGTGGAATACTTAACCAATGTTATGTACAATTCTTCCCCATGAATTTATTTATTCCACCATATGTAATCGTGTGTATATTTAGTTTATATTCTGGCAATTCTAACCAATATCACTTCAATTACTTGTTGCCTAGATAGTTCCAGTTTTGCCAATGTTTACTTGGTGACATGCTATGTCACTGATCTGTTTCACTTGTAACTTGGTTTCATTTTCAGAAAATAGAGGATCTTTAAGATTCATTTTGGGTACAAATAGCTCACCCCTGAAATTAAACATATTTCTGGTTCCTTTTATTAGTAGCATGATTCCTAAAACTTTGTTCTTATTCAATATAGGGTTGACTACTCTATGTCTTTTGGCTCTTCAGATAAACTTTAGCACCAGGTTGTATTCCCGTTTTAGATTTACAGTATTTGTTATCTTTGTTCTTCAATATATAGGCATACTTTTCCTCTTTTTGGTTTCTTTCAAGATTTTTGCTTTGTTTTGGTTGCCCTTAGTTTGAATATAACACTTTTTTTTGGTATAAGCATTTTTTAAATCTTTGCTATTTCTCTTTTTTGGTGTTCTCTGAACTTCTTGGATCTCTGTTTGATTACTAACATTAATTTTTCTTCTCTCAGCTATTATAGGTAGTTCTTATGATTCATCTTTCTCCTTCTTTTGCTACTGTAGTTACATGTATACATATACATATGTGTGTGTACATGTATATATTTACACACTCACACATAATACTTTTCAATTTGTTCCACTATTTGCATGGTTGTGTTATTTGTTTGTTTCAGTCTAGAACATTTCTATTGATTTGCATTCCAGCTCATTTATTCTTTCCTTGGGCGTGTTTAGAATTTGATTAGTCCATTAAAGACAGTCTTCACATGTATTACAACAATTTTGTTATCTATCACTTTCTGTATTTTTCTGAGAGGCTCTACCCTATTTTTTTTATATAGCATATCTTTGCATGTTTTCTACTTTTTTCTCTTCAAGCTCTTTAGTATATTAATCATAGTTATTTTAAATGCCTTCTCTGATAATTTCAACATTGTTTTATATTTATTATTATTTGATTTTTATCTTATTTTGACTTGGCTTTTACATTCAGATTTTGTTTTTTTCCTTTTGGCAATTCTAAAGCCAGATATGATGTATTACATAATAGGTAATAAGGCTGATAGTCTTCAGTGCAAAGATTTTTTTTTTATTAATCCAGCTTCAGTGAGAGCTATGTTGGATGTTTGCTGGGCTACATGTCTGCAGCTACAAGATGTTTCAAACTCATTCAGTGTCTTCACCAACTCTGTTGATTTGAGCTTCCCTAACTATTTCTCTCTAAAGATTCATTGTTCTTGGAGATCTTAAAGCAATGTTGAGGTCCTGGCCAAGTGTGGAAGAGATGAGGTGTTTTATAATGTAAAGATTAAATTGTAGTGTTTTGTTGTGCTAGCATGTCTATGCTGTAAACTGTCTGGTCACCATACATAATATAGGAAGGCTCAAGAAGGAGAGAGAGAAACAGCAGAGACACACAGAGGGACAGAGACAGAGAGACAGAGCAAGAGAATGAGACAGAAAGAGAGGGAATGAATTGTTCTTCCTTAATCAAGTAAAGAATGGGCCTTAATAGTAAAAAGTGTTCCCTTCCACTCCCCCACATTCCTACATTCATCCACTCATCTCTTGATCATCTTTTGAGCTGTATCAGTATCTCTCTTAGGCTTTTTATTGTAAGTTCTTTGTAAGATCCCTGATTATTAACATCACAAATGATGCCACCCTAATCTAACTTCCTCTCTCCTGGAGTACAGGCTCAGCAGTCTCTTCCACTCAGCATCCTCTGTACTCAGCCTCCTGTGTCTCATCACAACGAGTTTTAATACATAGACATTTGTGATTCCAGTGACTTTAATTCTAGGTTAGATTTTTGGCTGTGATTCTCTTGATACATCTGTCTTTCTTTACTTTTGAAAATTTGCTTCTGTAATGAATGAAAGAATGATTTCTAGAGCTTATTTCTGAGACTTTGGCATTTATTATAAAAAATGTGACCAGTGAAGCAAAATGACAATATATTGCATTTAGGCAAAAATGTAAATAAAATTATTAAATGTATATTTGTCACATAAAATTAGATCTTAAAGTTGTTTTCTTCTCTGAGGTAAGACTCAAGATCATAAA
>NW_012267269.1:7804960-7808819 GCF_000151885.1 Dipodomys ordii
TCTTTTTATTTTTAAGATGGTGTCTCAAATTTACACAATATATTCTTACTCTGTGTTATGGTGATGAGGTTATTTCATATCCTTATCATATTCTTTTTTTTTTCCTTTGGTCGGTTGCGGGGCTTGAACTCTGGGCTTGGGCACTGCCCTTGTGCTCTTCAGCTCAAAGTGAGTGCTCTACCGCTTGAGCCACAGCATCACTTCCACTTTTCTAGTGGTTTATTGGAGATAAGAATCTCACAGACTTTTCTGCCTAGGCTGGCTTTGAATCGTGATCCTAAGATCTCAGCCTCCTGAGTAGCTAGGATTACAGGCGTGAGCCACCAGCTCCCGACTCCTTCTCATATTTTTAATTGTCAGGTTCCACTGCCAATTATAAATATGTACATATTGATATGGCTATAATATTCTCATTTGATTGTCAGTCCATACATAAAAATTATCTTGTATCAGTTTATTTTAAAATGTAGTCAAATATCTACAGCCATTTTATCATTACTTTTTCATTACATTGATTTTTATTTTAATTTTGTTTTGCATTTTAATGATTTCAACTTTACCATATCTAGTTTTGTGTTAATGATTTTAAAGAAGGAATCTTATTATTCTCTATTATTTAGGGTTCTTTTTCATAAATAATTTCACCCTCACAGAGGAATAAAGTGTTGACTGGGCATAGTGTTAGCTTATTCAGCTCTTGAGAATTTGGTAAATATTACTTTGCCACCTGGTGTTGATTGTTTATGTGGAGAATCTGATGCCAGGTTGATTTGTCCCCTTGTTGATTACTTTTTTACAGCAGTGGAGTCAAAACACCTTGATGTTGTGTGCCTAATTTTTTTTTTATTTTCATGAGTACAGTACTTTCATGATTTGACCCTGTGAATCTTTCCTCACTTTAAGTAAGACTATCATAAATATTTAACTGCATCTCTGTTTAATTTGATGAGTTTTCTACTTCAAACACACCAATTTTTCTTAATCTTATCTTCATTTCATGTTTACTAGCTTGTTTCTGAATGCCTTAATCAATTTGTCTTTTTTATCTACATTAGTTAGCATTATCTCAATCTTTTTTTCTCTGTGAAAAGGTATCCATTTCAGTAGACTGATTTTTCTTCTTCATTTATTTGTCAGTTCAGAATGACTGTATTTTGGTGACTTCTGTTTTCATATGTCTGCAGTCTTGATTAATTACACTTATTTTTCATTTTTGAAATGTAATTTTATTAAGTTATTTTTATCAAGTCACTCTACATTCTGATGCGATTGAGATTAATCTATTCTTGATTCATGAATATCTTCTCCAGAGCTGGGAACTTTATCTACTTTTTACATACCCTATCATGTCTTTTTATTTTATTTGATAGCTCGGCCAGAACTGCCATACAATTTTCCTTTATGCTACATATTATTCTCTTTTCTATGGAGTAGAATTATTGCATACTTTTTTCCTCTTCCATTGCATCAGAGAGCATTTACCTGAAATGAATACTGTGTTGTGAGTGGGAGTTTTCTGTAATATCACTTCTTTCACAGAGTAGGAAAGATAGATGATGGAGAATGTTTCAGATAAATATGGGCTGACAATGTTTGGCAAAAGAAAAATATGTTATATACACATGAGGAAGCATTATTTAGACAAAGGTAATAAAATTATGCCATCTGGAAGAAAATGAATGACATTGGAGAGTATCATGTCAGACTCAGAAAGACAAATATCACATATATGCTTTCTCTCATATGAAGAATCTATACCTAAATATGGGGGCAGGAGGGAGTGGAGAAGGTTTGGGGAAGAACCAGCTGGAGAATCAGGTAAAAGGTTAGAGTTATAGGAGTTATAATCAAAGTTCATTACTTACTATCTACAACTTATAAATAGAATGAAGAAACATACTAAAAGCTTCAAAAAGAAGGAAAATGTTCCTTATGAATTTTTGAGTTGCCTCTTCTATTTCCTTGAAGAAAAAGGTTGGAATATTTATAGGTATCACATTGAATTTGTAGATAGCCTTGGGAAGTATTGCCATTTTCACGATGTTGATCTTTCCAATCCAGGAGCATGGGAGTATTTTTTGCCACTTTCTAAGTTCTGTTTTGATTTCATTTTTCAAGGTTTTAACGTTTTCATCATGGAGGTCCTTCACTTTTTGGTTAAGTTAATTCCTAGGTTTTTTATTTTTTGTGGGGCTGTTATGAATGGAGTTGCTTTCCTAAATTCAGCCACACTTTTCTCATTGTTGGCATACAGAAAAGCCATTGATTTTTGAGGGTTAATTTTATATCCTGCTTCTTAGCCAAAGTTTTGAATCACCTTGAGTAATTTGGGAGCAGAGTCTATGGGATTCTTTAAATACAAGATCATGTCATCTGCAAACAGGGAGAGTTTTACTTCTTCTTTCCCTATTTGTATCCCCTTAATATTTGCATCATGTCTTATTTTGTTAATTTTTTCGAAGAACCAACTCTTTGTTTTGTTGATTCTTTCTATAGTTTTTTGGATTCTAATTCATTTAATTCTGATTTAATTTTGATTATTTATTTCTGTCTACTGGATTGGGGCTTATCTTGCTGCTCTTTTTCAAGGAGGCTCAGATGTCTCATTAAATTATTGGATTCAGATCTCTCCAATTTGTTGATGTAGGAACTCAGAGCTACAAACTTGCCTCTGAGTACTGCCTTTGCTGTGTCCCAGAGGAGCTGGTAGTTTGTGTGTTCATTTTTGTTGAATATCATGAACACTTGAATTTCATTTCTAATCTCTTCCATGAACCACTGGTGTTTCAACAGTGTGTTGTTCAGCCTCCATGTATTACAGGACGTTCTTTGGTGGCTTTTGGTGTTGAGTTCTAATTTTATTCCCTGAGAGAATGCAATGTTTCTGAATTTGGACAAGTTTGCTTTATGACCTAAAAATATCATCTATTTTGGAAAATGTTCCATGTGCTGCTGAGAAGCAGTATTCTGATGCTGCTGGGTGAAATATTCACTAGATGTCTATTAAATCTAGTTGATCTATGCAGTAGATTAGGTCTGCGGTTTCTCTGTTGAGTTTTTTCTGAGTTGATCTATCTAGAGGGGAAAGTGGTGTGTTAAACTCCCCAACAATTAATGCCTTAGGATCTATGTGAGATTTGAGAGAAAGTAGTGTTTCTTGGATAAATTTGGGTGCTCCGTTGTTTGGCAAATTAGAATTAGAATTAGACCCCGAATAGCAAAAATGATCCTTAACAGAAAGAACAGTGCTGGAGGAATATCAGTACCACATTTCAAACTCTACTACAAAGCCATATTAATCAAAACTGCTTAGTACTAGCACAAGAACAGACCTCAGGACCAATGGAATAGAATTGAAACCCCAGAAATGAATCCATATAAGCTTCTATAAGGGACCTCAAAAATAGAATGGAAGAAAGACAGCCTCTTGAAAATGGTGCTGGCAAAATTGGTTATTTAATCACTTGTAGAAAACTAAAGCTAGATCCTTATATATCACCCTGCACCAGAATCAACTCCAAATGGATCAAAGACCTTGTAGTCAAAGCAGACACCCTGAAAACATTACAGGATGGAATAGGAGAAACCCTAGTAGTCCTTGGCACAGGCTGAAATGTTCTCAGTAGAGACCCAGAAACACAGCAAATCAAAGAAAGTTTGGACAAATGGGATTGCATGAAGTTGCAGAGCTTCTACATGGCAAAGGACATAGCTAGCAAGATCAACAGAAAGCACATGGATTCATAGAAGATCTCCACTAGCCATATAATGGACAAGGGTCTCATATCTAAAATATACCTGGAACTCAAAAAATTAAATCCCCCAACAACAAATCCTCAAAGAAACAACTGCCCAATAA
>NW_012267269.1:7819724-7821185 GCF_000151885.1 Dipodomys ordii
CTAGAGAGGTTGAGCATTTCTTCATGTGTCTATTGGCCATCCTTCTTTCCTCTTCAGAGAAGTTTCTCTTTAAGTCTTTAGCCCACTTATTTATTGGCCAGTTGTTTCTTTGAGGATTTGTTGTTGGGGGATTTAATTTTTTGAGTTCCAGGTATATTTTAGATATGAGACCCTGTTGTATGGCTAGTGAAGATCTTCTCCCAATCAGTGGGCTTTCTATTGATCTTGCTAGGTATGTCCTTTGCCATGTAGAAGCTCTGCAACTTCATGTAATACCATTTGTCCAACCTTTCTTTGATTTGTTGTGTTTCTGGGTCTCTACTGAGAAAATTTTAGCCTGTGCCAAGGGGACCTAGGGTTTTTCCTATTCCTTCCTGTAATGTTTTCAGAGTGTCTGTTTTAACTACAAGGTCTTTGATCCATTTGGAGTTGATTCTGGTGCAGGGTGATATATAAGGATCTAACTTTAGTTTTCCACAGATATTTAACCAAGTTTGCCAGCATCATTTACTGAAGAGGCTGTCTTTCTTCCATTCTATGTTTTTAGCTCCTGTATCGAAGATTAGATGGCTATAGGTCTGTGGGTTCATTTCTGAGTTTTCAATTCTATTCCATTGGTCCTGAGGTCTGTTCTTGTGCCAATACCAAGCTGTGTTGATTACTATGGCTTTGTAGTAGAGTTTGATATTTGGTATTAATATTTCTACAGCATTGTTCTTTCTGTTAAGGACCATTTTTGCTATTTTGGGTCTTTTATTGTTCCATATAAATTTTTGGATTGCTTCTTCTCTTTCCTTGAAGAATGAGGTTGAAATATTGATAGGTATCACATTGAATTTGTAGATAGGCTTGGGAAGTATTGCCATTTACACAATGTTGATCCTTCCAATCCAGGAGCATGGGAGGTTTTTCCTCTTTCTAAGTTCTGTTTTGATTTCCTTTTTCAGGTTTTTAAAGTTTTTATCATAGAGGTCCTTCACTTCTTTGGTTAATTCCTAGGTATTTTATTTTTTGTGGGGCTATTATGAATGTCCTTGTTTTCCTGATTTCAGCCATGTTCTTCTCATTGTTGTCATACAGAAAAGCCATTGATTTTTGAGGCTTAATTTTATCCCCTGCTACTTTGCCAAAGTTTTGAATCAGCTCGAGTAATTTGGGAGTGGAGTCCGTGGCCTTCTGTTGCATGTATCTACTGCTCTTGCATCTCAGTCTCTAGAAATATGGTTCTTCCCATAGTAAGCCTATTGTCCCAAAGTATGTTTAAAGACATTAAAAAAGAGGGATTTAAGAAGAAAAAATTAATCACTGTGTGTAATAAATATAATGTGGTCCCAATATAAATTGTTATGAAAAGTGCGGTAGTCTAAAAATAGGTGAAAAAACATGGTAAGTCCACTGCTTAAAATAAATGATTAACTTCAAGTCTTTAGCTCACTTATTTATTGGGCAGTTATTTCTTTG
>NW_012267269.1:7821235-7832393 GCF_000151885.1 Dipodomys ordii
AAGACTTCAAGAGAAACTTCTCTGAAGAGGAAAGAAGGATGGCCAATAGACACATGAAGAAATGCTCAACCTCTCTAGCCATAAAAGAAATGCAAATTAAAACAACATTGAGATACCACCTCACCCCAGTTAGAATGTCTATAATCAAGAACTCTAATAACAACAGATGCTGGAGGGGATGTGGTCAGAAGGGAACCTTACTACATTGTTGGTGGGAGTATAAACTTGTTCAACCACTTTGGAAAGCAGTATGGAGGTTCCTCAAAAGACTCCTCATAGAGCTCCCCTATGACCCAGCAATCCCACTTTTGGGCATTTACCTAAATGATCACAAACAAGACCATTCTAAAGCTACCAGCACAACTATGTTTATTGCAGCATATTTGCCATAGTTAAGATATGGAACCAACCCAGATACCCTTCAGTAGATGAATGGATCAAGAAAATGTGGTATATATACACAATGGAATTCTATGCCTTCATCAGAAAGAATGACATTGCCCCATTTGTTAGGAAATAGAAAGACTTGGACAAAATTATGTTGAGTGAAGTAAGCCAGGCCCAAAGAAACACAGGTCCCATGGTTTCCCTTATTTGCAATCACTAGTATATGTCTGAGACAAGCAGAAAAGCTCAGATAAGATGATGTTAAGTGAAATCAACCCCAAGGTAGGGACACAAGTGGTTTTTTTTCTTCCTTGCTATTGTTTCTAACATATTTATAAGATGATTTTTATGTTGCTTTGTATGTCCCTCCTCCATGGTATAATCCCTGCTTTCACTGTATTTGATTTTGGTATAATTTGTGGAGGGGAAGGGCAAAAAACGTCGTTTAACTAGGGATACAGGTGGACTGATTGCAACAATGAGATGTACAAATTGTTATGTCTTAAAACAAACTTTACAACTTTGGTGGGAGGGGAGAGGATCAGGTGGGGGGAGGTTGGGGGAGTATGGGAAGGGATGGGAAGGGGAAACAAAGAGGAGGCAACAATGCTTGATAAGAAATGTATTTGTTATCTTGCCCATGTAATTGTAACTCCTCTATATGGTATTCTCACAATAAAAAAAGAAGGAAAATGGGCAAAGAAAGACTAAAAGAGAAGATGTATGTAACTTAAGCACATTATTTGGATATATGGAAATATCACAAGGAAACTTTGTGCAATTTAATATATGCTAACACAAAAGATGGGATGAAGTGTTAGAATTTAGCTTTATAAATGTAATAAATATTTCCATTCTGTTATAATTTAATACCCTGAATCAGGTTTATCTAATCTAATCTAACAGGAACAATCTTATTATTGCCATTATTTCTTTATTAGCATGTGGAATATATAGGGCTAAGATATCTTCAGGAACAACTAGTCCATGGCTTCCTTCTCATTTTCTTTCTTCTCTAATAATCACTGTTTCATTCTGTTACATTAAACACATGAACAGTCTCTAAGTTGGTAAACAAAATAAAAATGCTGATTGGAAAGTCTAGTTTTGATCCTAACTTTGTGATCTGTAATAAATTTCATGTTGATATGAATAATGTTTGCCCAGGAATTTTGAGAATGAAGGAAATTAAGCAGTATTATCTTCAGTATTTTGATTATCCTCCAAGAATGAAAAATCCTGATTAATAAAACTTAAATATATCAGCTTTTCATAGAAATGAATCTGTCCTATGCTTTTCACTTTTTTTCTTCACAAATTCTGAAAATAATTGTTAAAATCTTATATCTGTAGGACCTTAAGTACTTAGAAATCATAAATAAGCAAACCTAAAATTTACATGAATTATCTATAGGGTGGCAAATCCCTGGATATTTAGAAGTATCATAGTATGTTCATATAATCTGTAGCAGCCTCAGATATTGGAGTTTTCATTCAACTAAATATGTAGACAAAATTAAGTTACAAGCTTAGGAGCTAGCTGATTAAATTTACTATTCCAGATACTCTTTCCTACCAGTACTACTGGAGAATGTTAGTATATGAGCAACTCACTTGATGTCATGTTTAGACACTTTTAATGACTATGACCAAACAAATAACTAATTTTAGAAGGATAAAGAGCAAGCCAAATCATATTGCATCAAGATAATATATACCTATTTGGCATTTATAGTAATTTCTTGGCATCTTGTTCCAGGTTTTGAAATTAATTTCAGTTTTTAACTAGATTTCTCTTTCAAAGTGATGGACACTACTTTGTGAATTAATCTTTCATGCAGTTCCTTTTC
This sequence comes from Dipodomys ordii, assembly GCF_000151885.1. NCBI lineage: Eukaryota > Metazoa > Chordata > Mammalia > Rodentia > Heteromyidae > Dipodomys > Dipodomys ordii. The sequence continues at coordinate 7,823,473 of NW_012267269.1, forward strand.
AGTTAACTGGAAAAAATCTCCATTTTTGTTTCCTTTTAGAAATAATAAAAAAGGAGGATCTGGATTTTGCTTTTGTCTTGTTTTAGTGACAATGTACAGTATTCCCAGTTCCATCATGCATGAGTGATTTAAGTGGAAGATTTATTATGGGAATATTTTCTTTACTTAAAACACGCTATTCTCACAGTGAAAGAGTAAGATATGGTTCTATTTGTAAACAGCTGAAGCATAATATCTGCAATACATCATGTAAAGGTATAATCACTGTCAAAGTGCCAGGGTACCATCAAAGAAAGTGACGGCTATAATTGACAGAGATGGTGATCAGGCACCAGAACCATTTGCTCATTGCATATTCATGATTCCATTTTGTAATATGCTACAGTTCCTCTGTGAGTTATTCTAAATGGATGTTTAAACATCACTAGACTGACACTATGTATTTTGAAATTTGCAAGTCTAATATTTAACACCTCTCTGTCTGCTTTGTCTTGGAATGTCTAACTCAAGAAATGGGAACTTTTTTACAGGACTGAACACAAGGTTTGCCTGTCTGTGTCATTGTCATAGTACAATCAAATGAATTCTTCCCTTTATGAATTCAACGCTCTGACCTTTCTTCAGCTTTTGAGTAAACATTGCCAATCAGTTAAAACTAACATCTAATTGAAATGGTTTTTTTTATCAGAACCCAAAATTTATTCTATTGTTGAGAAATACTTATACAGCTGTGGGTAATAATTCTCTTCACTGATATTTTCCCCAGTGGAGTCATCTCTAGTATTTTAATCTGTGTGATATATTACATGCCCCTCTTTATCTTGTCATATTGAGTTTGAAATGTATCAAGATAATCTGTACATTATCCTTCAAAAATGTAAAATCCTGTTTTATAAAAGTTAAATATGTCAACTTTTCTTGGTCATTAATGTGTCCTAATATTGAACTACATGTTTAATTTCTTCCCTTCAAAATAATTGGAAGAATGATTGTAATTGTGAAGAAATAAGACACCATAAAGCTTTCAAAGACTGAGGTTGAGCTAAAAGAGATATGGAAAGCCAATTACACATTTGATGACATTCATGAAAAAGTTGGAAAAAATTGAGGTCTATACAAAATTCATGTGTTTTATCAATTTAATATAAATAAGGCAATCCAAATTTGTGACTATGTTTGAAAATAAGAACTAGGTCAGACATCTATTTAGAATGTATTTAGTGCTTCTCAAGTATTTCACTTCCCTAAAATATTCAGAAAGTAATATTAATTTTTAAATAATTATTTTATTAAAATACAGTATTAATGTAAAATATAAAAGTGTAAAATTGTAAACACAGACATGTGTAACAGTATACAATTCAGCCAATCTGCAGAAAATGCATGTGACCATAATATTTATACATGATAAATTATGCTATACAAACTATCTAACTTCCAAAGAACTGAAAACATACATACATTCCATTTATCCAAGCTCTTTTCTCTTAATATGAGAGTGAAGGAGTAATTTAGACATGTTAAAATGATCTCCACAATAATTTTTGAGTAAAAAAATGCTATTTCTCTAGGTCACTTGTTTGTAAAAAGATCTGGATATATACCAAACCAACAGGCTCTTCTGTCTGGCAATTTGGCAAAGCCATGTTGTTCAGTGCAATTACAGATGAGTCATGTTAATCTTAATGAAACTCGAGGGATGATCTTGGAATGAAATTACAGTTTAATTTCTATAATTACAATTAATCTTCCAAATTAAGTGGACATATCATATCTTAATGCCTGTATCTTTCCCTTTGTAGCTGTATACAGATGCTGCTTTCTAATCTTTATAGGCCATGTGCATCTGAGACTTCCATAACTGACAAGAAGCACTGAGCTCCACTCTATATTGGAAAAACTATTTCCAATAAGTTATTTAAGCCTCAAGACAATGTTTAGAAAAATCATCTATAAGAAAAATCTAATGTCTTCAGAAGGAGACTGACTACCCTTTCATTTCTCTTCTAGTTCTGTCATTACTTCACTAATTTATTCATACTTATTTACTACCTACCTTTTATATGACTAGGTTTTTAATTGAATATGAAAAAATGACTCTATAGAGGCTCTATAGAGGCTAATATGTAATTATCAAGATCCTGTTGCATGCCATACAAATTACATGCAATTTAGATCAATGTGTTCAACAAAATATCAAAACTCTTCTCTTTTTGAGCTTATACTTTAATAAAGGAAACTGAGGATAAATGATTGTGCTGCACAGTTGATTGGCTATATTTTTGGCTTTAATTAACTATCTCATTATATCTGAATCTCTGCAGTGTGATATTGTACAACCTTTGAATCTGGGCTAGTTGGTAAATTTGTTTTGGAAATAGAACATGACAGTGGGCTAATTCCAAAATAAGGTCTCAACAGGCTTGTCACATTTATAAATTCACTCTCAAGAAAGAAAACTCTTTCTTTATAAAACATTTTATTTTATTGTGAAGATGCTGTACAGAGGGGTTACAGTTACATGAGTAAGATAATGAATACATTTCTTGTCGAGTATTGTTAACTCCTCCTTTGTTGTTCTCCAATTATCCTTTCTTTCCCCAATCTCCCTCATACCTCCCCACCCTTCTGAAGTTTTAAAGTTCATTTTCAACATAGTGTCTTGTGAGTATTATTGTTACAATGGGTCATCCTGTGTCCTTGTTTCAGCATTTAGTTATTTTCCTTCCCCTCCCCAAATTAGACAAATGTATTTACAAGATGCAGGGGATATACCATAGGGGAAAGAACATACAAAAGAAACAAAAAAATCACATAATACATTAAAAACAACAACAACAAAGAAATATGGACACAAGAAAACTTTTTCTATTCAACGTAAAAGTGAATCCTAAGCTATTTGGTCCTAGCTGAGATCACTGAGTTCAACACAAATCAACAGTCAATAATGCTACATAGTGACTCATAAATTAAAAACAAATATTCATCTTTATATGTGATGGAGGCTTTGTGATTAGTTGAACAACTAGCAGTCAAAGACTCAAAGGTCTTGGTGATAAAGTCAGTGTGATTATGGTAAAGTTATAAGCAAATTGATTGATAGAAGAGAATAGGGACACCCATCCAAGAAATAAGCTTACATAAATACAGTCAACTTATCTTTGACAAACAAGTAAAGATAATGCAATTGAGAATATATGCTCTTTTCACTAGGTCATAGCTCAGAAGCAACTAGAAATTCACATGCACATAGGTGAATCCAAAAATATGTATTGCAACTAAAAATAGATCATAGCTGTAAATGTAAAGTGAAAAATGATTAATCTCCAAGAAGATAATTCCAGAGAAAATCTAGATAACACTAGGTTTGGAAAGGAACTTTGAGATGTGACACCAAATGCACAATCCATAAAGGAAATAAATAATAAACTGAGCTTTATTAATATTTTATATGTCTTTAAAGGATACTGAAAAATGGAGAGGATTGAAAGCCATGGAAAGACATGAAAGAAACTTAAACTCATATCACTATAGATACCAATTTGGACAAGGTTACAGACTGTCTGATTCTATCAAATGATATTCTGACAAAAAAGCAAAAGTACATTGAAGTGATGAGTGTTCAAGTTTCCAGGTAATGGGCTTAATTGGCAGAGCAGAAAGGATTTATTTTGTGAGTGATACTGGAAATCAATAAAGAACTTTCAGGACTTGAAAATATAATATATGATTGTCATTGTCACCCCTCCCTTATTCTCTCCCAGTTTTTCCCCTCCTGACTTTCCTCCCCACAAGTTGTATAGTTCATTTCTAATTGGTTCAACACTTTTTAATTGCTGAAAAATTTATTTTATTTTTCCATATCTTTTTATTGTAAAATTACCATACAGAAGGCTTACTGTTACATGAGTAAGGCAATGAGTACATTTCCTATTGAGCATTGCTACTTCCTCCTTTGGTTTTCCCCTACCATCACTTCCCTCCCCACCTCTGCAACTCCTTTCTCCCCCACAGAAGGTGTAAAGTTAATTTTTAACATAGTGTCTTGTACATCTCATTGTTACAATGGATCAACCTGTATCCTTATTTCAGCATTTTGTTATTTCCCTTCCCCTCCCCAAATTAGAAAAATGTATATACAAGATGCAGGGCACCAGAATCAAATACAGTGAAAACAGGAGTTATACCATGGGGGAAGAACATATCAAAGAAACAAAAAAATCACATAGTACATTATAAGTACATTTAAAACAACAACAAAAAATAAACAAAAACACATGTGTCCCTATCTTGTGGTTCATTTCACCTAAAATCATCTTATATGGGTTTATGTGCATAGCTTTTGACCTTTTCTGCTTGTCCTAGACATATACTAGTTATTGCAAATAAGGGAAACCATGGAACCTATGTTTCTTTGGGACTGGCTTACTTCACTTAATATAATTTTTCCAAGTCTTTCCATTTCCTAACAAATGGGGTGGTGCCATTCCTTCTGATGGAGGAATAGAATTACATTGTATAGATATACAACATTTTCTTGATTCATTCATCTACTGAGGGACATCTGGGTTGGTTCCATATCTTACCTATGACAAATAATGCTGTAATAAACATAGTTGTGCTGGTAGCGTTAGTATAGGCTTGTTTGTGATCGTTTAGGTAAATGTCCCAAATTGGGATTGCTGGGTCATAGGGGAGCTCTAATGTGGAGTCTTTTGAGGAACCTCCATACTGCTTTCCAAAGTGGTTGAACAAGTTTACATTCCCACCAACAATGCAGTAGAGTTCCCTTTTGGCCACATGCCCTCCAGGATCTGTTGTTACTAATATATGATTCTATAATAATAGATTCATGTCACTGTACATTTGTCAGTAGCCACAGAATGTTCAATATCAAGAATGAGCTCTAGTATGTTTCTATTGCATTGACTGTATCTAATGTATCTAAGTTCTAGGGAACTATTATTATGCTATTGAAATATTTATCTTTTGTTCTTTTACATTCTGCTAGTAAGCCTTGATACTGAAATAAAGGATATATTAACCAAAGCAGAGTTGTGGTCCAATTAAGTATGAGAGAGAAATAAAGTTTTACTTTTCTAAAATATTTGTTTTATTATGATATGAATTACCATAAGCTGATAAAGAATTATCAGTAAGGTTCTGCTATAATCAAAGTTCTAGACTACATCAGACCAAATGCAGTTCTTCAGGAAGTCTTAAAGATAGCCTGTGATGTCTGTTACAAGTGACAGGACATTTAGTAAAATCATTGCAAATAACATTTTGGCAGGCAAACAATATGTTAATAAGAACATGGTTTAGGTAGTTCCTATTGAGTATATCTAATAGAGTATTTCATAAGAGATATTCGCTAAGAAAATAATTAAATATGACAAAAGGGAAAAGAGAATCCAGAAACTCCGGGACCTACAGCTTGAAAAGATGCTAACAAGTATTGGAAAAAAAAATTGAGAAGTGCTTTAAGCAACTAAGAGAAATTAAGACAAAGAAATTAAGACAAAGTTGAGTGGAAGGCACACAAGTCTTATGTTCCATAACCTCTGAATAAATGTGGTTGATCCATTATAAAACAGTATCATTGGTTAAAACTGCTTAGGAGGAAAAAAATAACAGAGCGTTCTTTCACAGTATTATGAAAGTTTCAAGTTAATGAGAATGAAATTTATGAAAATATGTCTAAAATGATTTTAGTGTAGCTATTGTCCTATAGTGATCATTTTCATCTTTTTTCCCCATTACTGGGATTTGAACTTAGTTCTTCACACACAATTGGCAAGTGCTCTACCGCACATCCAGGTGTAATTGCCATCAGTGAGATATAAAGTCAAAGTATTTTTTAGTGAGTTGTACTGTCAAATAAACCATCCATTAAAAGAAAAAGAGACAATTATTGTCAAATTTTAAAAATAATTCCTAATTGTCTGTGGCAGAAAGAGGTTGAGAAATACATTGAGAATACATAGATATTCCTTTTCCAGTGTGGCAAAGAAAAGTATTGAAGTTCCAGAGGAAAATAATTGATAAAAGAGCAAATAAAATTGTCTTAAATATATATTATCTTTTAAAATAGCTGTACAAAGGGGTTATGATCAACAAATCAGCAGCTAAATACAATTCATCTTGATTGATGCCACTGCTCCATCACTCTCCTCCATCCTTCTCAATCCAACCTCTCCCCTTCAATTTTCCTAGTTTTATAGGATATGCGTTGAATAGCAAATCTTTGTTCTCCCTACATCTCTTCTCTTCATTTGTCTACCTACTGATGTTGGACATCCTTCCTCGCATTTCAGGTACTTGCTTACTGGTACTTGTTTTGTGGGATTACAATTTAGATTTTCTAAGGAATTACACCATTTTATTATCTTCTGCACATACTACACTTTGGTAAATTTATTTGTGCACCCATATTTGTTTGCTTGGATTTTAGAAATTGGATCTAGCTTCCACATATGAGAGAACATATACATCTTTTGGCTCTCTGTGACTGATTTACTTAATATGATTTCTCCCATGTACATCCATTTTTTGCAAACGATGCAATATTCTTCCTAAAGGATAAATAAAATTGTATTATATGTGTATACATTACTAAAAAAGCAACAAAAGAAGATGCAGGCAGGACCTGGTGGGACAAGCCAGTAATACCAATTACTGAAAAGGAAGCCATCAGGAGGATCACAGGCCTACTCTAGTGAAAAGAAGAACAGGAGCCCTTATCAAAAACAAAAGCAAAGAATCCAAAGTACTAAAGCAAAAAGGGCTAGGACTTAGCTTAATTATTACAGCTAGCAAAATTTATGTTTATTGCACGAGGAAACCAATGAGCCTATATCAGGATAGGGCTCTACATGCCCATAGTCAGAAGGGAATATTCTGAGAATAAACAAAAGTATTCTATATTTTGATGGTGGTGGTGGTTAAGCAGGTCTAAACACTAATCAAATTTTGTATTACTGTCTAAAATTATTTTCTGTAAAGAAAATGCAAAAAAATTAGAAAAGGAAAAATTATATTAGTATGAACTAAATACTATGGGTTAATTATAAGTGTAAAATGGTAGAGAATGTTTCTTAGATGACTATTTTTTAAAGTTAGTCCTGGGGCTTGAACTCAGGGCCTGGGAACTGTTCCTGAGCATTTTACTCTAGTCTAGTGCTCAGACATTGAGTTACAGTTCCACTTCTGGTTTTAGTTGTGTTTTTTTTTTGTTATTTGTTTTTGTTTTGATTTTTGTCTTGTTTATTTTTTGGTATGTAATTGGAGATAAGAGTCTTATGGGCTTTCCTGCCTTGGTTACTTCAAATCACAATCCTCAGATCTCAATTTCTTGAGTACTTAGGATTGCAGGCACGGGCTATTAAGGCTCGGAGATAAAATGGCATTTGAACAGAGGCAGAAAAAAATTGTAAAAAAAATAGGTGAGTATCCCTGATTGTTCCCCCCTAGATAACTTCTATAACAACCTCTAACTGCTCCCCTTAGTTAACCCTTACCTGGTTTGTTTTGCTTCAGTAAACACTTATTGCTAATCCCCATCCCATGTGGCATTTGCCTTAATAAGCTTTGTGCTAGCTACATTGGATACTGAAAGTTTTGGGGGGAGATGAGTCCACTTACAGTCTCTGGCTTTCAAGTAAAGACTTTCAATGCAGCCTCTCAAAGTGTGGGCTTCTTTATTACTTGACAACAGAATTCCCATATAACATTTGGAGGCTACAGAGAGATCCCAGTGCCCAGGGGGCACTTGAGTTCAAGACGCTACTCGCAGATGGCCTCAGTTTGGGTTGCAGGAGAATGGGAACTGCATAGGAGATGTTCCACTGCTCGAAAGCCACACCACGGGCACCTGACATGTCACTAAATATTTTTGGAGTCACTCAGGAGGAGAGCGCTGAAGGTGGGTAAGTTTCTGTTTCTGTGGGTGTTCTTTATTTTTGTTTTTGTTTTTTGTTTTTAGATCTTTCTATCTGAACTGTTGTGAAAGAGAATTGACCAAAATCAATATGCCCCAACAGGCCCTCAAGGTTTAAGACATTAGCAAAGGGTTTGGTTTGGTTTGGTTCTGTTTTTGCTTTCCAAGAAACTGGTACCAATCTGTTGAATAAACTCTTGTGTTTCATGTCACTGTTCTTTTAAAAAATATGTTTTTTATTGTAAAAATACTGCACAGAGGAGTTACAGTTACATGAGCAAGGTAATGAGTACATTTCCTATTAAGCATTGTTACCTCCTCCTTTGTTTTTCCCCTACCATCCCTTCTCTCCCACCTCCACAACTACACCCCACCCCACCCCCGCACCTAAATTGTAAAGTTTGTTTTTCAACATAGTGTCTTGTACTTCTTATTGTTACAATGGGTCAACCTGTATCTCTACATAAGTAGTTTGTTTTATCCCTTCTCCTCCCCAAGTTAGAGAAGTGTATATAAAAGATACAGGGCACCAGAATCAAATACAGTGAAAACAGGGGTTATGCTGTGGGGGAGGAATACAAAGAAACAAAAAAAATCACATGGTGAATTATAAATATGTTTGGAACAATACCAAGAAAGAAAAAACTACTGTGTCCCTATCATGGGATATATTTTGCTTAACATCATCTTATATGGATATAGGTACATAGATTTTTATCTTTTCTGCTTGTCCCAGCCATATGCTAGTTATTGTAAAGCACAGGACCTTTGTTTCTTTGGGCCTGGCTTACTTCACTTAATATAATTTTTTCCAAATCTTTCCATTTCCTAACAAATGGGGCAATGCCATTCTTTCTGATGAAGGCATAGAATTCCATTGTATAGATATACCATGTTTTCTTGATCTATTCATCTACTGAGGGGCATCTAGGTTGGTTTGATATCTTAGCTATGGTAAATAAGGCTGCAATAAACATAGTTG
>NW_012267269.1:7835516-7854187 GCF_000151885.1 Dipodomys ordii
GGGGGGGGGGGGGATTGGGGAGGTCAGGGGGAGACTGGGAAGGGATGTGAAGGGTAAACAAAGGAGAGGCTGCACTGCTTGATAAGAAATGTACTCATTATCTTGCCCATGTAATTGTAACCCCTCTGTACAGTATGTTCAAAAAAAATAAAAATTAAAATTAAAAAAATAAATGGTTAAAATTTTTATAGAGAAGGAATTTTGTGGAAATTATAAAATGAACTCCTAGAAAATTCATAGACCTCTGTGAGTCAAAATACCCACTTCTGGTATAGGATGGGAGTTAATAGACTCACCTTAAACTTATGTAAAGTTTATAAAACAATTTGGGAGAGTTGCTGTCCCTTTCCTACAGTAATCTGGATTGGGCACTCATCCTACCCCAATAATATTTCAGGCCCTTAAGATTAAGATCCACCAGACACAGAACAAGAGGGAAACAAGGGAAAACATATAACAATGGGACCCATCAGCTGTGCTGGACATTGATGAAAATGAACTAAGCAACTCAATGGCAGTGATGGGAGGGATGTAATAATGGGAAATAGGGAACAGCTGATGCTATGCAAAAGGGAAGGAATGTACATGTCACCCAATGTAGAACAAATAACCTTATTGTCAAAGCTCATGGAACTCATAAACTTTATAGACCACAATAGACAATTTACCCCATGAAGGTTAAAATGTGTGTGACTTTAACTAAGCTTCAGTATCCCACAATACTGTGAAATTATGTACTCACTCAATCACAATAAAAATTTGCAAAAAAAGATCAAGATCCACCAAGGAAATGTTAAAAAGACAAATCGTATGCTATGTCTCATTTCTAAAATTGTTATAAGGGTTTTCTGTTCCTGATAATCTGTTTAAGAATGGGGATTCTGTCAAATTCTGTTTGTTGTCAGTTGTTGGAAAAGGCTATTTTTTTTTTTTTGTCGGTCGTGGGGCTTGAACTCTTAGCCAGGGCGCTGTCCCTCAGCTCTTCAGCTCAAGGCGAGCGCTCTACTACTTGAGCTACAGCGCCACTTCCGGTTTTCTGGTGGTTTATTGGAGATAGGAGTCTCAAGGTCTCTCCTGCCCGGGCTGGCTTTGAACCACGATCCTCAGATCTCAGCCTCCTGAGTAGCTAGGATTACAGGCGTGAGCCACCAGCGCCCGGCAAGGCTATTGTTTTCTAGTATTGACCACGTGGTTCTATACTGCTATCAGCAAAAATATCTTTTGTCATTTTTAAAACCTAAACATTCTTTAAGACCTTTCTTCCCCATAGTGTGTGTGTGTGTGTGTGTGTGTGCGCGCGCGCGCACGCGTGTGCGTTTGTGTATGTGTATGTGTCAGTATGAATATGTTCAAAATAATTTTGTATTTTAATACATAAAAACCTGCCATCATGGTCTAAGAAATAGTAATCCTTTCTACCAAACAAAATGCTTCTGTTCTTTATGGTGATATTTTTTATATTGATATTGCCTGAAATTACTTGCTTTTTTGACTTCCATTGTAACTAGTATCTATACTGTTTGTGATCAGCTGCCAAGTTAGGAAGACCAATTTGTAATTGCCCCCTTTCTAACTGTACTTAGAATGTGAGCCTAACACCTTTACAAGAAGCAGAGGCAGTTTGGATTGAGATGAAATCCTAGCAAAGTACTCCACCCTGGCAGCCTGGCTCTGGGTAGAGGGACAGTCTTGAGCCTTTTGCATAAAATTGCCTTGACAAAATCTCCTGTATCTATTGTGTGTCTACGTATTCTTTTCTGTCACTGGAGAGTCATTGTGCAGTTGTAAGGTAACCAGGAGTGAATTGGCTCTGCAAGACAAAAGGGAAAAAAGAAAACATGGTCTTAAACCCAAGCCATAATATCCCAGATTTGGTGCCAACAGAGGTTTCAAAGGATTATTACATTGCATTAAAAAGGTACTGTGTTATCTGAGTTCAGAAGTTTAATTTTAATTTTATTTTATTGTAAAGATTCTGTACAGAGGGGTTACAGTTACATGAGTAAGACAATGAGTACCTTTCTTGTTGAGCATTGTTACCCTTTCCCTTGTTGTTCTCCCCCTATCCCTTCCCTTCCCCACCTTCCTCACTCCTCCCCTCTCCCTGCCCAAAGTTGTAAAGTTCATTTCCAATATATTGTACAAAACAGTATAGTTGTTGCAATGGGTTATCCTGTGTCCTTGTTTCAGTGTTTTGTTATTCCCCTTCACCTCCCCAAATTAGACAAATGTATATACAAGATGCAGGGTACCAAAATCAAATACAGTGACAACAGAGAATATGCCATAGGGGGAAGAACATACGAAGGAAACAAAAAAAATTACATAATACATTAAAAACCACAACAAAACAAGATTTCATGTGTCCATATCTTGGGGTTCATTTCACTTAGCATCATCTTATATGGTCATATGTACTTAGTTTTGAGCTTTTCTGCTCATCTGATAACATTATACTATACATATACGAATTATTGCAAATAAGTGAAACCATGGGACCTATATTTCTTCGGGTTTGGATTTTCTTAATAAAGACCCAGAAATAAAACAAAACAAAGAAAGGTTGGACAAATGGGATTGCATGAAACTGCAGAGCTTCTACATGGCAAAGGACATAGTTAGTAATATTAATAGAAAGCCCATGGGCTGGAAGAAGATCTTCACTAGCTATACAACAGACAAAGGCCTCGTATCTAAAATATATTTAGAACTCAAAAAATTAAATCCTCCAAAAAATCATCAAAGAAACAACTGCCCATTAATAAGTGGGCTAAAGCCTTAAAGAGAAATTTTTCTGAAAAGGAAATAAGAATGGCCAGTAGACACATGAAGAAATGCTCAACTTCTCTGGCCATAAAAGAAGTGAAAACAACATTGAGATTCCACCTCACCCCAGTTAGAATGGCTATAATCAAGAAATCTAATTATGACAGATGTTGGAGGGGATGTGGCCAAAGGGAACCCTACTACACTGTTTGTGGGAGTGTAAACTTGTTCAACCACTCTGGAAAGAAATATGGACGTCCCTCAAAAGACTATACATAGAGCTCCCCTATGACCTGGCAATCCCACTTCTGGACATTTACCCAAATGATCACAAACAAGACCATACTAAAGCTACCAGCACAACTATGTTTATTGTAGCATTATTCACCATAGCTAAGATATGGAACTAATACAGATGCCCCTCAGTAGATGAATGGATCAAGAAAATATGATATATCTATGCAATGTAATTCTATGCCTCCATCAGAAAGAATGATACCATCCCATCTGTTGGGAAACAGAAATTTTTTTAAGAGTTTCAAGAAACAAATTAAGAGAATCTGTAAAACCAGTAAGGAGATAATGGAATGTAAAAAGAGGAAAGTTAATAAAAAGAAAACCTTGGGAAAGGAATTGAGGAAACAAAAGTGATTTCCTTTGAATAAGAAAGAATGTGGGAAATAAGAATTTTTTAAATACTTTCAAGGTGGTGAAAGGAAGAAATTAAGACTACCAAAGGTTCAAGTAAGTAGGAGATGGTATGAGTATGTCTTGAATTTGTAAGATAGGTCTATTAGTAAAGTTAGTAAAGTTGGTATGGAATTAATAAGGTCAGCATTAATACATTGTAAGACCAGCATTTCATTCTTCATGTCTATTTTTGAGAGTAATTGTTTCTGTACTCTTAAACTGGAGTTAAGTTTTCAATGGCATACAACTAAGTAACTAAACCAAAGTTCACTAAAGTGTGTATGTCAAGGTCCTTCAATGAACACTTTTTAAGCAAAACGATATGTTTTTGCTGTCTAATAAATCTGTTTCCAAATTATGTAAGCCGCCTTGGATACGGATCTTCTGCGACATTATGATCAGACCCATGGAAGGAGAGAAGAATCTTAAAGTTTGTCAGATTTAACTGATTCTTTTTTTTTTTTTGGTCATGGGGCTTGAACTCTGGGCCTGGGCACTGTTCCTCTGCTCTTCAGCTCAAGGCGAGCGCTCTACCACTTGAGCCACAGCACCATTTCCAGTTTTCTAGTGGTTTATTGGAGATAAGAATCCTGCTTGGGCTGGCTTTGAACTGTGATCCTCAGATCTCAGCCTCCTGAGAAGCTAGGATTATAGGTGTGAGCCATCAGCGCCCAACAAACTGATTCTTAATAAGTTCCAGGTAGGCCGGGCTTAAAAATTATTTCTATTGATCTCCTTATTGCTTAAATTGGAAATAAAAAGGGGTTATTAGTAGAGTTTCTTATTTGATCTGTCAGTCACCCTTGGTCCAATGTGGTATTCAGCCAGCTGGGCCTAATAGACCTTATGCACTTAATAAATATCTATACAAATTCTAAATATGCTTCCTTGGTATTACATGCCCTTGAAGACATTTAAAAAGCAGTTTGTTAACTAGTGATGACTCCCAATAAAACATGGGCCAGAGATTTTGTTCCTATTAAAAGATGTCTCAACCTTCACAGGTAACTGTTATGCATGTGAGGGTCACCAAACATCAGGTTCTTCAGTCTGACAGGAAAATGCTTTTGTAAACTGGAGTGTTAAAGAAGCTACACTGACCTGTTGTATAAAAAATGGATTTCACACTCCTTCAGATAAACTTTTACCTACTTGGAAGAGACTCTGTGCAGTTTTTCTCAGTATTCTGTACTACTGTAACTCATTTTTATGATGGGTCCCAACTTCAACAAAGACTGTAAATATGCTAGCTTACAATGTAGATGGACTAGGTCTGTTTTCCCACTGGTGTGATCACCTGATTTCTATCTCCATTCCAGCTGCTGGCCTGAAGGATACTGCCAAAGGGATCTCTTTGTTCAATTACAAGATAAAAATTATGAGACAAACTGTCCTTCAAATTAGGATGGTTTTAAACATTTACTGCAGCCCAAGAAGACACATGAGCAGTTGTAAAAAGTTAAATTTTGTGTACAACTCTGCTCTTAGCTTTAATGAGCTCATTACCTCACGGTTCTCTGGAACCACTTATTTAAAAATAGCTGTCTATCTCTATGGTACTAATATGCCGGGGGATATTGATTTGTGTTTATATTGTTTCTGTGGCTCCCAAATTTCTCACGTAGCTTCTTTTCTAGTTTGGAGTTTAAAAAATGCAAAAATGGTCCAAATAACATCTGATCTGGCAATCTGGAAACTATTTCCCCTGTTCCCCCTCGATAAGCTGGAACAAACTTTAGTACTCTAGCCAGGCAAGGTCAGAGCCCCCACTCAGCTTGAAGCAGTTACAGAAGATGAATCTTCAGCCATCTACTTCCCTTAAGATTGAGGGATTGAAGTCATTTTGGGGGGATAAAGCGAAGCAGGATAGATTAGGAAAAAATAGGCATGGGAAAACAGTGGTAATAAGTACAGACCCCCTGGAGAGTAGAAACCCCGCCTTCCTATGCTTAGGAAACCCTAGCCTTATTGAAGACAATCTGGTTACCTAAAGTTGTCACTCTGGTACATTTTCCAGGGCATCAAAAGACTCTTTGGGAAATCACACAGCCAATGCCACTGCCTGTGAAGCTGTCCTAAAACCAGTGGGGACCCTAAATATTCTATTGGCTGTTCCCCACCTCAGCCTGACATCCAAGTCAGTGTACTCAGAGGACAAACAAAATCTAGTCAAGATGTTGAGTGGAGAACAAAACTCTAAAGGGTGGTGGATCTTGCCAGACAGTAAGACTTTCTTACCCAAAGCTCTGGGCAGAATATTGAGTGACTCACCTGGGAACAACTAAATTTGTGAGCCTTCTAAAAGGATATTGCTTTGTTCCTAAATTAGAACAGAGAGCTGAAGTAATACCTCCAAGTGACCTGCCTATGCTCAGGTCAATGCAAAATAGGGTAAAAATTCTCTCCCACCCCGCAGCAGTAAGGGCCCGAGGAAATATTCCTAGGGAGCATTGGGAAATAGATTTCACTAAAGTCAGGTTTCCCACCTTAGGTTATTTTTAAAAACTGGATGTACTCCCTATAGAGCAGGGTTTCCCCCATTTAAAATAGAGTTTGGAAGATCCTCTCCCTTACTCCCAAGCTTCACTCTGAAATATTGACTAAATTTAATGCTTCTTTACTTATTTCTACAGAACTTACAGGTAACTCAGTGGGAAGTTCATAAACAGGTCTAGGAGAATCTGCTACTTCCCAGCTCAGATCTAGTCTTCCCTTCCAACTTGGAGATTCTATCTGGGTTAATTAAGACAGCCTTATTCCCACCTGGACCCTACCCCAATGTCCTGACCACTCCCATTGCAGTGCAGGTAGACAGGATCCTTGCTTGGCTCCACCACACATTGATAAAACCTGCTAACTCAGGATGGAAGATACACATCACATCAAATCCACTAAGCTAAGACTTTGCATCCTTGTGACATTGCACCACAAGGAGGCAAAACTCTTCTCCTTTGCTGTCAACTCCTTCCTTAGAGTCTTCTTCGTTTGAGATGGATTTGTAAACTCTACCTAGCCTTATCTTGGAAATGACTTCTGGTTATGTTTAAGTTCAATGCCTCCTTAGATAGCCATTGGTCTTAACGAGCCAACTTTAACTACTGGAGACTCAGATTGCAGCTGGGCTCAGCCCAGACAAAACTGAAGGGGATTGGACCTTCTGTTTCCACAGAAGGTCAGGCTTAAGAGAAATATGTTGTTCTTATGCCAATGAAACAGGTCGAATACAGGATGGCCTCTCTATGGTGAGGCAAAACATAGAAATAAGAAAGCAAAAGTTGGCAAAGCCCAGAACTGGTTCCAAAACTTGTTTAATTGGTCCACAAGGATAACAGCTTTCATCTGCAGCCATGGGCCCTTAATTCTATTTCTCCTGGGTCTAACCATAGATTCCTACCTTTTCAACTGTTTTGTAAACGTTGTTCAAAATCGTCTTAACTTGGTTAAGTTCATGGTCCTAAGCGCCTGATACAGCTGTCACACTGAAGAATCAATGATTTGATGCCATGTATATAAAATCAATGAGGAATGAAACATGGATACTGGGACTAAGTAATGCCATCTTGTCTTCATCACCACCTTGATGACTTAACAGGTGATGGGGACATTCTACTCAATTCTGAGAACTATGGAAGGGGCCCAGGTCATTTCTAAAACTGCATTTTTGACTCTGAGAAATCCCTACCCCTGGTTGTTAAGATTGTTAGATTCTGGGAAAACTCTACCCCTCATTCTTCTCCCCAGATAACTTCTATAACCTTTAACAATCTCCAAATGCTCCCCATAGTTAACCTTTAACAGGCTTGTTTGGCTTCCAGAAACAATTATTGCTAATCCCCATACCATGCAGCATTAGCCTCAGTATGGTTTTTTGCCTTTATAAGCTTTGTGGTAGGATATTCTGGACTGCAAAGTTTATTTGGGAACTGAGTCCACTTGCAGTTACTGGCTTTCTAATAAGGACTCCTGATTTGACCTCTTAAAGTGTAAGCTTCTCTGTAACTCACTGATAGACTTACCATATATAATACACGCAAATGAACAACATGCCCTAACCTATTTTATGGAATTGCTTTATCTAGTAAATGGAGAACAATGTCAGATGAAATCATATGGAAATATATTCCTTCTCTTAAGCTCTTCAAATTTAGAATTATTTTTTGTGAAATGGCTATTTGTTCAAGTCCCCAAAATTAACTCAACATTCAGTATGGTCTCTTCTATAGCACATTTCAGAGTACATCCATTGGTTAAAATTACATACTCAACTTTTTAAATTATCTTGACATTTTAGAAATAAGAAGTATTTTTGTAGATGTTCCAAACCTAAAAATTATGAACAACCTACAAAACAACATACACGCAAATCATCCACAATACAAATCTTGAAAGCTGACTATAAATGTGTACAATTCCCCCAATGACTTTAGAATTATTATATATGACATACATTTGAAGAAATACAGTTGATATTTTTTAAAAAATATTTTTCCTCTTTCCGTATGTGAGTAAAAACAGCATTGACCCAAGAACAGCCCCATGGCTCCAGCAGGAAACATGCACAAAACATGTGATTTACAAAACAGTTTTAAGTTGATCCAAATCAGTTAATTTTGCTCATGCATGTCATTCATGGTGAAAATAGATGATGAGCTCCCTTCTCACAGAATTAATAAGCACATACCTATTATGGAGTGTAGAAAATATAGTAAACAGGAAAAGGAAAAAAAAAGTAAGAAGGGTAGCAATGAATTTTCAGAGGAGAAAACTCTGGAGCAAGTGCTCACATACAGACCTAACCACTGAGACTATCAGTCATATGAAGGCTACAATTTCATGGATATATACACTGCAGAAATAACTGCATATGTCCCAGAAGGGTCCAAAGCCAGATCAGAGAAATCCCAAGCACTTTTGTGGGGGGCAAAACAGAAGTAGAAAAAACAGTCATCCTCTTGGTGACTGCTAAAGGACACTGTTATCCAGAATCCAGGTAGTTATCAGAGAGTAAGTTTATATTTCCAAGTTGGCCTCAACAACCAACTTGTCTCTGATGAACAACTTTACATTGTTTAAAAATTATCAAAATAAATACATTTATATTACTTTCAAAGGAAGAACTGCTCTTCCAAGTGGAGTTAGTCTGGCACTGTCACAAAAACAGACCAATGAAATAAAACATAAAACATAAAAAATAAGTCCATATAGCCATCTGTTTCTGATTTTTTGACAAAGGTGTTACAAAATATAGGTTGGAGAAAATACAGCCTCATCAACAAATGGTATTGGCAAAACTGCACGTTCACATGCAGAAGATGGAAAGTAAATACTAACTCTCACCCTGCAGAAAGGTCAATTTGAAATGTTGGGTAGACCTCAAAGACCTGAAATTTTGAAAATGATAGAAGTCATAGGAAAAACATTTGAAGATATAAGCATAAGTAATAATGTTCTGAGTAGGATTCTGATTGGTTAGAAAACAAGAGTAAGAATTATCAAATTATTTGAATGGGTCAAATTGCAAAGTTTCTGGAAATCAATAATTGCTAGAATCTAAACACAGCCTAGATTTGCAAGCTATTCATTGAACACCTACAGTATATAAACAGTTAAAAAAAGAAGAAATCATGTACCTAATAAATGGGCAGGTGAAAGTAAAGTGTTCTCAAGTTGAGAGCTGAACATAGTGATTTATGCCTGTAATTGTAACTACTCAGGAGGAAGAAATCTTAAGATCACTGTTATATTCCATCCTGAGCAAAATGTTAGGGAGATCTCATTTCAACCATCAGGATACGTATAGTGGAATGCATCTATCATCTCAGCTGTATGAGAAACCTAAAATAGGAAGATTGCAGTCCAGGCCAGCCCAAGAAATTCTCAAGCTTCTGTCTCCCAGGTAGCTAGAATTATAGGTGCTCTTTATTGTATATCATATAAAGAAACATAATTTATTAAATGTTGCTCATGAATATATTACTATATTCTAATGAGTAAGGAAAAATGTGGTCAGATGTCTATTTTTAATATGTAACTTTTGCATCACCATGAAGAATGAATTCTCCTCTTTGCATAATACAAATGTGTTTGGACCAAAGAACATTAACGTTGTTTTGAAAGTATTACCTACCAAAATGAACTGTTTCATCATTGAGTCCTTATCTATCTTTGATCCATGAATTTTCAGTGTATGTAGAAAGTTAAGTGAGATAGGTATTCAATGCGTCAAACTGAAATTCTAGATACTAATTGATTCATATGTTCAAATGAATTTTTAAGTTGCCAGTAAACATGATTGCATGAATTTCCGCATTGATGGAGCTATACTATTTGTTTGCCAAATGGGACAAATTTAGACTTGTGAAGGAAAAGAAGACTGTTGTGTTTGCCAAATGGTTTAGACACAGCAAGCAAAGACTTAACCACTCAGCAGGGTCTCCATCCAATAACTGTACCTGCTGTGTGTGTGTCTGTGTGTATGTGTGTGGCCTGCACTTCAAAAGAGCCAAATTTGATAAGAGCTCTTGCGATTCATAATCAGTAACTCCCTAGACTTCACAACGATCTGCACCATTTAGCTCAAAGGCATATTGGTAGCACAGTAGTCAAAGGACAGAGTATTTCTCTTTTCCCCAAAGGGTGGTATGTAAAAAAATATGTTTTAATTATTTTTGGCAATCATAGAAAACCTCTCTTTAGGAACAAAGAGCAACCTTGGAAATAGATTACTGATGTCATTTACAAATTAGTAACTTGAGGCACAAATAAAAATATTCACTCCCAAATCATAGATATTTTTAATTTTGAGGGTTCATATATAAAACTAACCTTTACATTCTGGGGAATCTGGATATTTTAGATGAAGAACACTCTGGTTTCTCTTGATATGTAAACTTGCAAATCCAAATGCTTAATGCACATTTCTACTTTGATATCTCTTCAGAATATTTATATTCTGGTGTTTTCATCTCCTGAATTTAACTTGTTATAATTTTCATTATTTCACTGAGCCAAATATGCTCCCTTTGTTGTATAATCTTCCTCTGACTGCAACACAAAAGGCAACCAGGTTTTCCAAGCAAAAATATAAGAGCAAAAACTCAAAGCAAGTTCCTAACATTCCAATGCATGGACCTGATGCTAATTGGCATATGATTTGAAGAACTGATTTAATGTATATAGCTTCATAGTTTTACTCAATTCTCAGAATGAATTCTCTTGGCATTCATGGGTGATTGACCTGAACAACTAGACAACATTTTACAATATTGAACTGATATTTGAACAAAGCACTTGATTGAGTAGGACTTTGTGGTTTAAACCAATGTCAAGTGCCTATAAAAATATCAACATTAGCATTAGCATTTAAATAAGACCCTAAGTCTCATAGAGTAATATTCAGAATATCAAGACTCAATTAAGAAATACTCAGCATGCAAAGAACATTGCAAATCTCAACTTGCATGTCAAAAGATAATCAACAGATGCCAGTGACAAGATGATGCAGATGTTGGAATTATCTAACAAAGACTTTAAAGTGATTATTTCAGAAAATACTGAATAACCACATATACCTCAGAACACACTGACAATGAAATTTAGCAACAAAATTGTAGAAAATATTTTAAAATTAGACTTAAGCCACCAACTGAAAAATGCAACTGTAAATAAAAACCACTTTGGAAAAATAGGATTCCAAAATGAAGATAGTCTGTGAATTTGAAGTTAGGTCAATAGAAATGATTGAATCCAAACAACAGAAGGAATACAAAACATAAAGATAGGAGCTGGGAAGTGGCTCAGTGATAGAGTGATTGTCTTGTATGCATGAGGCCCTGGGTTCGATTCCTCAGCACCATATAAGCAAAAGAAAAAAGCCAGAAGTGGTGTTGTGGCTCAAGTGGTAGAGTGCTAGCGTTGAGCTGAAGAGCTGAGGGACAGCGCCCAGGCCCAGAGTTCAGGCCTCACAACCAGACCCCCGAAAAAAAACAAAAACAATAACAACAACAAAAAAGCATAAAGATAATCTTAAGAAGTATACAGAACACTAAGACACTGTTTGATAATGTTCAGAGAACTGAAAGTTTTATTATCAGGGTTCCAGAAAAGGAAAAGAAATATGGAGCTAGAAGCATTTAAAGAAATAGTGGCTCAAAGCTTACAGTGCTAGAACCTTAAAATTGGTATTCCCAAAGAAATCCATGCCTACACACATCATAATTAAAAGTTTGAAAATAGGAAAAAAAGGAAAAAACGTTGAAATCATCCATAAAAATAATGCATTACTAATAGAGGAACAATGATTCAAATATCAGTTTATTTATCATGGGTTTTGAAGGAAATAGCATTGCACACTTTGAAGTATTGAAAAAAGTAGCAGGTACCATGTAATTTTACAAGCTGGGTAAAGGCAAAATAACAGTTTGAGATGAAGGAAAACTAAGATAAAATAAAGCTGTCAAAACTATTCTATGAGAATTGCATTTAGCAATTCATTAGATAATTTGGAAAAGATACTTGAACACTTGAAAAAATTAGGAATGAAGAAAGAACAACCAAATTATGAAACAAATAGGTTTTCAATTCTATTCCATTGGTCCTGAGGTCCCTTCTTGTGCCAGTACCAAGCTGTTTTGATTACTATGGCTTTGTAGTAGAGTCTGAAACTTGATATTGATATTCCTCCAGCATTGTTCTTTCTGATAAGGATCATTTTTGCTATTTGGGCTCTTTTATTGTTCCATATGTATTTTTGGATTGCCTCTTCTATTTCCTTTAAGAATGATGTTGGAATATTGATAGGCATTGTATTGAATTTGTAGATAGCCTTGGGAAGTATTGCCATTTTCACGATGTTAATCCTTCCAATCCAGGAGCATGGGAGATTTTTCCACTTTCTAAGTTATGTTTTGATTTCCTTGTATTTATTTGATGTTGGTATAATTTGGGGAGGGGAAGGGAAAAAACAAAATGTTTAAACAGGGATATAGATTGACCCATTGCAACAATGAGGTATACAAGTAGCTATGTTGAAAAATAAACTTTACAATTTAGGTGGGGGGAAGTGAAGGGGTGGGGGAGAAGGGTCTGGAGAGGGGAGGCATGGGGGGTGTAGTTGAGGAGGTGGGAGGGATGGAATGGTAGGGGCAAAACAAAGGAGGAGGCAACAATGCTGGATAAGAAATGTACTCACTACCTTGCTCATGTAACTGTAACCCCTCTGTACAGTATTTTTGCAATAAAAAATATTTACAAAAAGAAATAAATGGGAAAACAAATTATTTTTATCAAATTTTCAAAAATGTATTTATTTAATAGTTAAAAATGCATAGTGTTATCTGCTGTTGTTTTAAGGTGTGTAAAAGTAAAGTATAAGACAATTACAGGATCATGATATCAACAAGACAATTTATGACATCTGATCTCATGCTCTCCTGAAACAATAACAAATTGACTACCATCTGTAGATAAAAATATCTTTATGGAAGATTTAGGAATCTTAGGGAGAATGTTGCAAAGAACACAGTGGAGCTTGAAAATGAGTTCATCTTGAGAAAGCCATGTTCAAGCTTTGACTGGGAAGTTCATCAAACATGATTCTGGTAATAGATCTAGAAACATCCTAATTCTTCTGTGTTCTACTCTACAGGAATATTTAGTCATTAGTCCTGTCATATAAAAAGTACTAATATTTCTTTCTGGCTATTGTTTCTAACATATTTATAAGATGATTTCTTTGTTGCTTTGTATGTCCTTCCCTCACGGTATTACCCCTGTTTTCACTGTATTTGGTGTTGGTATAATTTGGGGAGGGGAAGGCAAAAAACAAATTGTTTAAATAGGGATACAGGTGGACCCATTGCAACAACGAGATGTATAAGTCGTTATGTCGAAAAACGAACTTTACAACTTTGGTGGGTGAGTGGGGTGAAGGGCAGGGATGGTAAGGGGAAACAAAGGAGGAGACAACAATGCTTAATAAGAAATGTACTCATTACCTTGCTCATGTAATTGTAACCCCTCTGTATGGTATTCTCACAATAAAAAAACTTATTAATAAAAAGAAGAAGCAGAAGAAGCAGCAGAAGAAGCGGAAGAAGAAGCAGCAGAAGAAGCGGAAGAAGAAGAAGAAGAAGAAGAAGAAGAAGAAGAAGAAGAAGAAGAAGAGAGTGCTAACAAAAAGCATATTACAGAAACATGTAAGAATGTTCAAGAAAATGGTAGTCTCTACATAGCAATTGAAGAGGTTATGAGGATTATGTGTGTGTCATCTCTAGAGAACCAATGAAGGAGAAAACAGAATGAAGGACAGAAAGCATTATTTCTATATGTAATATTTTCTTGTAAAACCTAAAATAAATGACAAAATATTAATATATATTAAATGTTGGTAATGACTATTATGAATGCCAGTAATCTCCTTCATTTTTATGCTTAGAACTTCTCATATTTAATTTAAAAATCAATACAGAAAGGAGCTCTATGATTATGTGTGCTGTGAATCTCAGAAATGTTGCCACTTATTTAAATATTAAAGGATGTCATTCTACATGTTGTATGCCCAGAAATTTTCTGCAGTTGTAAAATTTAACCCATAGAATATCAATTTTCTCCAGAGTAATAAATATTACTTTTTATTATTTTTTCTATTATATATGTAATCTATATACATTATGGGGAAAGTGAATAAACCAGAAAAGTATAAAGACAAAACACTCAAATCCCACCACCTAGCCAAAACAAAAACAAAAACCCCTCATTTTATATTTATGCAAATTTTGAACTTATCTTGTCAATATTTGTTTAAATAACTGGTATTGATATATTATGCATTTTTATATTTTTTTCTAACTTTGAAATCACTTCCTAGCCTCCCTTCCATAATTTAAATTCTTCATCCTTCCCTAATTTAAACTCTTCATAATTAAGAAACAAAAAGATTAGATGTTATGAACAATGAAAATGCTAACCTTCAATTAATTTTCTTCACTAAATAATAATTTATATTTTAGCTGTCTTTCAAAACTATAAAAAATTTAACAACATAAATTATTTGTAATGAAAACTCAATCATTATTTTGGTCATGGTTGTAATTCACCAATTTTGTTGAAAAATTCATTTATACCATTCTATTAAGGTCCGGTGTGTTTCAATGAAACACAGTCAACTTCCTACAACATTCTGTATACTTTCCATCTAGAAGATTCTTCTTTTAAATATACAGTTTAAATACTAATGAAATACACTTCCTTCTAAATATGACAGGACCTTCAAAACGCAGCAAAAGAAACCTAACTAATATTCTATAAAGAATTTTCTAATGAATGATAAAATATAAGAAGAAAGAGTCACATGTACTAAACTCTGCAGATTTCTCTATGTTCTTTTCTCTGGTTCTTTCTACCACTAGATTTACACAAAGGAAGCCAATACCACTATATATCAGAAATTGAGGAATTTTGGATTAAATCTACAACAAATAGATTTTAAATGACTTCCAACTGAGGAAATGTGAGCATATTCCTTTGAGCCAACACTGACACAACAGTCTAGACAATCTGAGAAGGAATGTCTGCAGCACAGACAGTACTAAAATGAGGATATGTACATTTCTGAGGAAATCAGATTATTAGGGAATGGGTGTAAGTTCTGTAATTGTATATCGAGAATGTTATACAAGCTAAACTATTTGATTCTAAATTTCCGTTTCTGAAGAATGAGAACACATATTTGGTGAATGTCAGAAGATAATGCACACAAATCTGTCACAAGAATGTGTGTCAGATAAGCAACGTACAATGTTCAGTAGTTAAAGCAATGCCAATCCTATTATGTTGAAAGTGAGCCTTAGTGTAAGATCAAAACAGATTCAAATAATTCTGTTTTGGCTCCATTGAACATTATGTAAATATTCTGAACCTGTTCTACTTTATTTAAAATGACACTCATACCGTTGAGTAATTTAAAATAATTATATTAGAAATATGTTATAAAATGTGACAGATATGTTTCTTTGGGCCTGGCTTACTTCACTTCATATAAATATTTCCAAGT
The DNA here is from genome assembly GCF_000151885.1 of Dipodomys ordii. Classification (NCBI taxonomy): domain Eukaryota; kingdom Metazoa; phylum Chordata; class Mammalia; order Rodentia; family Heteromyidae; genus Dipodomys; species Dipodomys ordii. The sequence goes on from NW_012267269.1 coordinate 7,851,025, forward strand.
CCTTCAATTTCCTAACGAATTGGGCAGTGTCATTCTCTCTGAAGGAAGCATCATATGTGTGTGTGTGTGTGTGTGTGTGTGTGTGTGTATATATATATATATATATATATATATATATACACACACACACACACACCACATATATATATATATATCACATATTACACACACACATATATGTATATATATGTGTATATACACACACATATATATATATATATATATATATAACGCATTTCTTTAATCCATTCATTTACTGAGGGACATCTGAGTTATGGTGAATAATGCTGCAAAAAACATAGTAAGGTTTAGTATGGCCTTGTTTGTGGTCATTTGGGTAAATGCCCAGAAGTGGGATTGCTGGGTCAAGGGGCAGCTCTATGTATATAAACTTTTGAGGAACCTCCATACGGCTTTCTAGAGCAATTAAACAAGTTTACACGCCATCAACAGTGCAGTAGGGTCCCCTTTTGACTACATCTCCTCCAGCATCTGTTATTAGATTTTTTGATTATAGCCATTTTAACTGGGGTGAGGTGGAATCTCAATGTTGTTTTGATTGGCACTTCTTTTATGGCCAGAGAAGTTGAGCATTTCTTCATGTGTCTATTGGCTATTCTTATTTTCTCTTTAGAGAAGTTTCTCTTTAAGTCTTAGCCCACTTATTAATGGGACAATTATTTCTTTGAGGATTTGTTGCTGGAAGATTTAAGTATTTGAGTTCTCAGTGTATTTTAGATATGAGGCCCTTGTCTGCTGTATGGCTAGTGAAGATCTTCTCACAATCTGTCGCCTTTCTACTGATCTTGCTAGCTATGTCCTTTGCCATGCAGAAGCTCTCCACTTTCATGCAATCCCATTTGTCAAAGCTTTCTTGGATTGGTTGTGTTTCTGGGTCTTTAATAAGAAAATTTCAGCCTGTACCAAGGAGCCCTAGAGTTTCTCCTATTCCTTTATGCAATGTTTTCAGGGTGTGTGCTTTTATCTTGAGATCTTTGATCCACTTGAAATTGATCCTGGTGCAGGGTGATATATAACAATCTAGCTTTAGTTTCCTAAAGATGTTTTGCCAGCACCATTTACTGAAGAAGCTGTTTTTCTTCCATTCTATTTTTTGAAGCTCCCATATTGAAGATTGGGTGGCTACAGGTCTGTGGGTTCATTTCTAGTTTTTCAGTTCTATTCCATTGGTCCTCAGGTCTGTTCTTGTGTCAGTACCAAGCTGTTTTGATTACTATGGCTTTGTAGTCGAGTTTGAAGTTTGGTATTGATATTCCTCCAGCACTTTTCTTTCTGCCAAGGATTTTTTTTTCTATTTCGGGTCTTTTATTGTTCCATATGAATTTTTGGATTGCTTCTTCTATTTCCTTGAAAAATGAGGTTGGGATATTGATAGGTATAGCACTGAATTTGTAGATAGCCTTTTAGTTGCAATAACAAGTATACAACTAGTATAATCTTACAAGACAAGTAGAAAAGGTCAATATCTATCTGCCTATGACCATATGAGATGATGCTAAGTGAAATAATATGGACACAAGAGTTTTTTTCTTTGTTATTATTGTTTTTAATGTGCTATGTGATTTTTTGTTTGTTTTGTATGTTCTTCCCCTTATGGTATAACCCCTGTTGTCACTGTAGTTGATTCTGGTGCCCTGCATCTTGTATATGCATTTTCTAATTTGAGGAGGGGAAGGGTAATAACAAAATGCTGAAACAAGGATACAAGTTGACCCATTGTAACAATGAGACATACAAGACACTATGTTGACAATGAACTTTACAACTTCGGTGGGAGGGGTAGTGAGAAGAGTTGGGAAGGTGGGGAAGGAAGGGACAGTAGGGGAAAAACAAAGTGGGGTGATAATGCTCAACAGCAAATGTACTCATTACCTTACTCACATAATTGTAACCCCTCTGTACAGTATCTTTACAATAAAATATTTTAAAAAAGCAAAAACAAAAATGTGACAGATAAATGACTGCAAATAGTATCCTCAACATCACTATTTTTATCATTAATCACTAAGAATGATTCTTCAACTAAGAAATATATAATTTTCATCTGAAAGATCAGAGGTTAAAGAATTATAGTAGTAAGTTACATAGACTCAAAAACAATTTAATGTGCTTCCTTTGGAGGTAGAAACTGTGTTTGGTAGAATATTTTCACCTAGCATGTTGGGGAAAACACATATAAAAAAAGGAAAGTTTGAGCCGGGCACCAGTGGCTCATGCCTGTAATCTTAGCTACTTAGGAGAATGAGATCTGGGGATCATGGTTCAAAGCCAGCCCAGGCAGGAAAAGTCTATAAGACTCTTATCTCCAATAAACCACTCAGAAAACCGGAACTGGTGCTGTGACTCAAGTGGCTAGTGCTCTCCCGCTTGAGGGACAGTACCCAGGCCCAAAGCTCAACTCCCACAACCGAAAAAAAAAAGAAGGAAAGTTTGGATATGGCACTTGAAAACTGAAATATACGCTACATGATTGTCCCATAAATATTTAAATATATCTTAATTCTTTGAAGATAGCAGAAACCCATAGGCTTGACCTTCTATTCAAAGGGCTGCGATATACAGCATTTATATCATTGAAAGCAACTTCAGTCATTGATTTTATTTTAAATCTCAAGAAATATTGTTAGCAATATGATATAATCAAAAGGGTATGGCAATCAATAACTCTTAGTTTTAACATTGGTTTTGAGTTTTTACTGATTGGAACTTTGGAAGCAATTCAATTTCCATTTTCCTACTGTATCCTGTAATAATGCCTGTATAAGAAGCTTATATGAGGAAAGAAACAATATAATGGTACATGAAAACACAACAGCAGAAGAAAATTAATGCCACAATTATTCAAAAGGTATGTATTTAAGCATTTATAATCTATTCATTCGGTAAATCCATGCTTTTTCAACATGAATTTCAAATGGCTTTTTGGAATTAAAATCAAAAAGGTAAATATCACATTTGGGAGGTGAAAAGTAGATCAGAATCAATACCGAATTTCGAACTCTACTATAAAGCCATAGTAATCAAAACAGCTTGGTATTGGCACAAGAACAGACCTCAGGACCAATGGAATAGAATTGAAAACCCAGAAATGAACCTACAGACCTATAGCTATCTAATCTTTGATAATGGAGCTAAAAAAATA
>NW_012267269.1:7854842-7865538 GCF_000151885.1 Dipodomys ordii
AGGGGATGTGGACAGAAGGGAACCCTACTGCATTGTTGGTGGGAGTGTAAACTTGTTCAACTGTTCTGTAAAGCTGTATGGAGGTTCCTCAAAAGTCTATACATAGATCTCTCCTATGACCCAGCAATCCCACTTCAGGGCCTTTACCCAAATGATCACAAACAAGGAAATACTAAAGCTACCAGCACAGCTACGGTTATTGCAGCTTCGTTTAGCGTAGCTAAGATAAGGACACAATACATTTTCAATAAGCCTTAAAAGAACAGTTGGGCCCTAGACATTTGAGACAGTTTGGGTCTTAATGATTAAAATACAGAAAGCCTGATTTGCTATACTTTACAATGTTCATATTGGTTAGAAAGCAAAATGTATATAGGTACTTGTAAAATATAGTAGTATTTTTCAGTATGATTAAATGCATGCCTTAAAATAAGTAGATTTAAGGAAGTCATTTTACATTTGACAAAATAAAAAAATAGCTTTTTCATCACTTCTAAACATTTTCCACTGGCAAAGCAGACTACATGAAGACAGTAGATATTTTAGGAAACCAAATTTAGTAAAACGTGTATTCAACTACATTCTAATATATGTACAAATTAGTCCTATTAAACACATGTTACTTCTTGAGTAAAAATCATCACTCTCCCTTTGGCTCATTTACTTTCATTACCTTGCTTAAATCAAATACTCTATGTGGTCATACTAGCATCAACTAAAGAAGATACCTGCATTTTATACAGGAAACCCTGGAGAAGGCACAGGAAAAAACAGGCTAATGTCCTGAATCTGCAGTAAGTATCTTTGTAATTTTTGGCAATCTAATTATTGAAATCTGAAATTCTTCATCAAACTTTGGATTACACTTACCAAACCTTTTTTAGGTGAAGCATTTAAGGTGTTACTAAAGAATTAGCATAAGTACACATTTGTGATTAAGGGCAAGGGGAGGGAGTTAAAGATACTTTAGACAGAATAATTTACAAACAGTGTTTAAAAAAGACATCCAAGATCCTCAAAAATAAGTTACTTGTAGATATTTGAGTGACAATTGCATGAATGAAGTCTTGAGACTATTAGTGAAGAATAAATAGAAGAATTCTAGAATAAACTGAGAAGATGGGAGGGATTGGGAGAAATGGGATAGCATGATGAAAGGATTGACTGACCACGATGCATTGTTCTGTCAAAATGACCTGTTGAATTGAAATCGTTCATAAAACTACTTAAGAACGCATATAACAAAAAAACCAAAAAATACCTGAATATGAATTTAAATATAGGAAAGTTTTGATGTGTGTTATCTAATTTATATGAGTAACACAATCAATATAGCTAATTCAATTCTTTAGAGCACAGTGTTTTATGAAGTCCAATTTGTAGATTTTATTCAGACACAATCCACTTAGTATTAAAATGACTAGTAGAATTCATTGATTTAAGGTGTTTTCTATGTTAGAAACAAGAAGAGAAACTAGACAAAGTATGAAGGAAGTAAGCCATTTTTTCAAGCAAAAAAAATAAATGAAGTATATGACTTTCAGTGTCCCCCATATGCATGAAACAGAAAGGGCTATTAAGAAAGACCACAAAGTTCTATTGTCTGATCATTTAGAGAAATAGTTTCAAAAAATTGGGGCAATTCATACTCTTTGCAAATTGAAAACACATATCTATAAATTCTTCAAATTTCTGAATGAGTCCTTATGTGCATTGCAGCTCTTATTAGAAAGTTGTGAAACATTTTCCTTGATATCTTTCTCAGCCTTCATATTTAAGCTTGGTGATTTGATGTGGACTTACTACAGAACATGTGCTTGACACAAGAAGCTTTGAAAGTACATATATATATTGATGTTTTTCTCTGTTGTTTGAGGACTCAAGAGTCAGTTGAAAACCAGGACTTGTCTCGGATATGCTGGACTCCTGCGCCCAGTTCCACATTGCCTTAAGATACCACAGCAGATGCAAATGAAGCCCCTTGATTCAGAGCCAAGAAATACTGACATGGCCCTGTCAGGAAAAACACAGAAATCTGGGTTAAACATTCAGTATGGTCTCAGCCAGGAGGTATTTGATAGTTTAATAATTGTAAAACTCAAACACAATCGCCTTCTTCCGGTTATGATTTATTGTTATATTTTTATCAAAAGGAGGCTTATTGAAAAGAACTAAGTTATCACGTGATACACCAGCATATCAGACCTAAGTCTCTTTTGTTGTAAGCAGGGCCACTTAGAAGTTACCTACTAATCTAAAATGCACCTGCTAACTGGTCTTTCAGTCACAGGATTTAACCTTGAATTCAAAATCTGCAAATACTGCCAAAGAAAACTGCTTAAGGCCTCTGTCTGATCATGATAACCCATTGGATTAAAGGGAAATCGGTTCCCAATTGTTGTCAGGATAGTTGTGAATTCTTGGTTTTAACTTCACTAGGCTTTGCTTAAAATATTAGATGCCAATATGATTTTTTAATTTAAATTTTATTGAAAAGGTGTACAGAGGGGTCAAAATTACATAAGACAGGTGATGAGTACATTTCTTTTGAAGTGTCACCCCCTCCCTCACGAATATACATTGAGCTGCTCTCTTTCACTAAAAGGTAGAACTAGAAAGCAACACATCATTTTTGATGTTTTGGGAGAGATTATCAAAAGGCATGAGTTGAAAAACAATGGCAAGGGATTAAATTTCAAGATGGTTGACATGTTTTTTAATCATCTCTGTAGCTTCATCTTGAGCAGTTTTCTATCTTGCATTCTACATTTCTACATTAAAGCCAAAGTACTTGTAGCTCCTGAAAAAATGGGGTTTCTTTCTAGACTTTTATAAATCTACTTCTGCAATTACTGATTCACTAGAAAAGTTTGTAATTGTGGTTTAAGTTAGACTTGTATGTTTACTTTCCTACGAACGTTTCTAACTGAAGATGTATTCATATTTCCCTATAAATTTGTGTCATAGATATATCTTACTGGGCTTTTTTAGTGTTTTTTAAACATTTTTATTTTATTGTAAAGCTGCTGTACAGAGGGGTTACGGTTAAATGAGTAAGGTAATGAGTACCTTTCTTGTCAAACATTGTTACCTCCTTCTTTGTTATTCTCCTACTATCCTCCCCCCCCACCTCACGTACACTTTCCCCCTCCCCAGAAGTTGTAAAATTTGTTTCCAATGTAGTATCTTGTGAGCATCATTGTTGCAATGGGTCATCCTGTGTTTTTACTTGAGCATTTTGTTATTTCCCTTCCCTTCCCCAAATTAGACAAATGTATGTACAAGATGCAGGGTACCAAAATCAAATAAAGTGACAACAAGGGATATACCATAGGGGGAAGAACATATGAAAAAAAAAAAGAAAATCACATAGTACATTAAAAACAACAACGGCAAAGGAAAAACTTCTTGTGTCCATATCTTGGGGTTCATTTTGTTTAGCATCATCTTATAAGGTCATATATATATAGCTTTTGAGCTTTTCTGCTCATCTGATAAGATTGTCCTAGTCATATACTAATTATTGCAAATAAAGACCTATATTTCATTGGGTCTGGCTTACTTCACTTAATATGATTATTTTCCAAGTCTTTCTATTTCCTAACACATGGGGCAGTGCCATTATTTCTGATGGAGGCATGGAATTATATATGTATACACACACACACACACACACACACACATATATATATATATATGTATGCATGTATATATACATAGCACATTTTCTTGAGTCATTCATCTACTGAGGTGCATCTGGGTTGGCTCCATCTATAGAATATTTCACCCAGCATTATCTTACTGGTTTTGAGTACCTTGTTATTTTACACATGTTTCTTAGACTGGAGCTTTTTGTTATAACATATATATTTTGGGTGATCTAAATGTTTGGAGATTCAACTTTGAGCCTAACAAGAAAATAAAGTTATTTGAGAAGTTTGAGGGATTAAATTTCATCAGAAAGTATCAGCAGTCCTTTCTCTGATGAACCTATTACTCTAGATTATGTTTAACTCTTGGAGATTCATTCCTTTAATAATCCAAGTTTCATTTGTCTGTAAGATTTTCTTACACTGCTACAAGGAGAAGTAACTATCCCCTATTAAATAAGATATAGTTCATCAGAATTTTGAAAATATCAAATTCAATTCAATACATACAAAGATAAGAGGGATAGAAAGTTGCAAAGACAATGATTTGTTTGATATTAATATTCAATTAAAGATAAAAAATCTAATAGTTGTTCATATACATCTTTATAGCTACAACTTGGTTAAAAATGGAAATTATATCTTTAATTATATTAGCCAGACAATATCATATCAATCACGATTCAGCATGTGGGGAAAAAAAGAACTATGTTTTGGTATGAAATTTTGGATTTATGATTTTTGTAAGATGTAGAATTAGTAGATCTCGTTCTATGGATGGCCAAGAACCACACATATGAAAGATGTGAATAGCATATGCTCAAAGACATCTCAGCTATGTAAAGCAATAAGCTGGCATTAAAAAAAATCTTTATTGTAAAGGTGATGAACAGCAAGTTACAGTTACATAAGTAAGGTTATGAGTGAATTTCTCCCCTCCCTCATTTTCTCCCACTTATCCCTCCCTACACCCCTCCCTCAAAGTTGTAAAGTTCATTTCAACATAGTATTTAGTATCAGTTTTGCATTAGTTCCTTTGTCCTGCTGTTTCTGTGATTCCCTTTCCCTTCCATGGAGCAGATAAACTTACATACAAGACAAAAGCTACAGGAAATTAAAACAGAAAATGAAGAAATAATTGCATACAGGACATAATAAGAGCCTCTTGTTTCCAATTCTTGGAGTTTTGATAGGTTTCATTTTATATGGTCCTATGCATTTAGCAATTGGGCTATTGTGATCCCCTGTTAAGAATATCATAGATATATTCTAATTATTAAAAATGAGGGAAAGCATGCAATCTACTTTTCTTTGGGCCTGCCTTGCTTCACTTAATATAATTTGTCCAGGTCTTTCCATTTCCTTATGAATGGGGCAATGTCATTCTTTCTGATGGAAGCATAGAACTCCATTGTGTGTTTTGGAGGTCACAGACTCAATAGAAGTAAATTCTGTGTTAGTGACAAACTTGAATAAATACAAAAAGATGATAAGTAACAAATGAGGCCCTTGATATATACTGAACTAATTCAGGAAAAATTGTGTTACTAGAACATCCCAAAAGTCAATGAGATGATTTAACAAAATCCATAAGAAAACAACCACAAGATAAATCTGTAATATATCAAATTAGAATCAATTCGAGTTCTATTTATCTAAGAAGCATTTCCAATTTCTTAAAAAAAGAAAATTTACATTTTATTTCATATTATACTTAAAGATTTCCAATAATTGAGGATTAAACTTTATGCAATAACATTGAGAATTTTTTGTTCAATTGTTCTCAATGATTTTTGGTGATATATAATGTCCCAAATTAAATAGTATTTTCACATATGGAGCAGTTTTTCTATGATTATGTATTAGAACCTAATACAGAACCTAAATGCAGAGCATTTAAGATTGGGTGATGATGACAACACTAAAATGCTGACATAATTGATCTAGAGTGTAGATTGTGCATTTGATATATATGTCTGTGTATTAATCTATCAATCTATCTCTCTATCATCTATCATCTATCTGTGTATGTCTACCTATCTATCATCAACATCTTCTTCCATCCATTTTTTTGTTTTGATTTTGTTTTGTTTTGTTTTGGTGATGAGTCTCACATTTGGCAGGCAGGGACTTAGTAATATTTGAGACAGAATCTTACTTTTTTGCCTGGGTCTGGCCTGGATGATGATTGTTCTGTTATATATACCCATCTTTCACAGCTGAGATGACTGGTGTGACCCACCACATCTGGCTTGTTGATTGAGATGGGGGTCTCACTAACTTTTTCTCCAAATAACCTCAAATTGTCTACCTATTAATCTATCAATCTACCAATCAACCTATCTATCGATCATGTATCTACCATTTGTCTACTGTCTAAGATATCTATCTATTTATCTATCTACTTTTTCCAACTGATACTGATTTCCATCTCCCAAGTGGCTGGGGTTATAAAAATGAGCTACTACTGTACCTGGCACTTTCATCAGAAACATTTTTAAAAACTCTCCTAGTTAGCTGGGCACTGGTGGCTCACGCCTGTAATCCTAGCTACTCAGGAGGCTGAGATCTGAGGATCTTGGTTCAAAGTCAGCCCGGGCAGGAGAGACCATGAGACTCCTATCTCCAGTTATCCACTAGAAAATCAGAAGTGGCGCTGTAGCTCAAGTGGTAGAGTGCTCACCTTGAGTTGAAGAGCTGAGGGACAACTCCCAGGGCCAGAGTTCAAGCCCCATGACCGACAAAAAAAAAATTCTCCTAGTGATTCTAATATGAACCCCAGTGTTTTACTGTCTTAAGGATTGTATCACAAAGAAGCAATCATTTCATCAATGACATTATAAGATCCAACTGTTAAAGTAAGTAAACCTCATGATTTTATAGCATCAGATGTTTAAATGATGTTGTTTTATTTTTTTTTTAGGTTATGGTTATGGCTGAGTTTTTTCAGTACATCTCAATTTATTAAACCTTTGGTTATAGAGTGACTTAGGTTCAATTAGCTATGTTAATATGTTATTAAGTGATCTGCTGTTTATAGGAAAACAAACATCGCTAAAGGTTAGAAGACAGAGTAGAAGTAAAGATTTTCAAGAAATAGTTCTTGCTTGAAGACAAGAGCAATGGGACATAGGGATAGAGGGTTACTAACAGATTGTGTGGAAGAATTTACACTATAAAAAGATAAGAAAATGGGACAATTAATAATTAAGAAAAAATTCAGCCAAACCACAAAAACAAAATACTTTTCAATTCAGATTCATTCTGTGACATAGTAGTACAGATTGAAGTCTCAGCCACATAAAAGATGGAGACAATGGTTATTAAAATTCCCATGGGACTTTTCCTTTCTACTTGACAAGTGAAAATTCTGATTGTAGATCTGAAAAACATTTTAAAAACAAGTTAGATATTGACATCTATTCAACCGAAAGACTTCCACATGGTGGCAGTAAGTAGCTGTTAGATTCAAGAGAAAGAGCTGGCAAATGCTTTGTATCTGCACACAATGTAAATGTCTGCTTCTCCAAGATGAGTGCCTAATAAGGATAAATATCAAAGAAATCCAGAATCACTATGAAAACTCTATCTTTAAGTTGCTCTCTGAGACCTAGGTACTGGCACATACATGTCTATTCCTTACATGGTATCCTGTACTTGAATTCCTGCCTGATTATGGCAATGCCAGAGTCATTTTGCATCCACAATGTAGAAAGACATCTGGCTCTGCCTAAGTTTTTGTCAGTTCTGTGAAAAGTATGTGTTATCTGGCCTAGAATTTATGGTGCTTCTTGTTCATGTTTCTCCAGCTCTAGAATAACACTTTTAATATTCATAGGTTTCATAAAGAATCCTATTCTCTCAATGTTAAATTTTACATGAAGGCCTGCCTGATTAAAAAACAAAAACAAAAAACAAAACCAACTCTACCCTAATGCATGTTACAAGGTATTCAAACCAATTTGATTCTCTATGATACTAAGAATTTGACTAACAGACCTTATGTCTGAGCTCACTCAGCAACCATCACATTTTTGATAGACAAAATTGTCAAACTAGCTAATCTTAATTTAGATTTATTTTTCTTATTATATAATTTAGGACCATTGAGGAGTTAAGTTTTGCTTGGCATTTCTAACAGTTGCAGTTAGATAGCTACGACTATATTGTTTTTTCAATCTCTCTCTTCAGCCAGACTCCCACCTCTGTATTGGAAGTACTTGTCTTTTTCATCACTTTTTTCATTACCAACTCTTATTACACATAGAAAACAATAGTTTGTTATATGTCAGATATTTACTTTTTCAAATAATTGATTGAACAAAAATACATGAATTAAGGAATGAAGAGTCAATATAAATGGTAAAATGGAGATAATTGTGTAACTAATAATTCAGTAAAATGGTTATAAGCCACAATAAATAATTGATATGTTCTTTTTTAGGATAAGATAGGTCATTTTTTCTACCTTTTATATTTTAATTATTCTTTATTAAATTCATCCATCATGATTCAACTGGATCTCTTGAGAATTTACAAGTCCCTAAAGATTATGCATGTTTCAATGGAACATAAGTGATCAACAGTTTGCTTAATTCATTTTGAGTGGTCCTGGTTCTCTCCTACCTAAAATCTAATTCGTTTGTTTCAACAAAAGATTACTAAGACATAAAGCATGGAAAATTTCACACTTGGTCTTATCCAGGTATCTCTATGATCAAGTTCATTGGAAAAGCAGGATGAATATACAGCATTTTTTAATGTTATAGTTTGCATGATTGCATCCTCTCCAAAATTCATGAGGAAACATTAAATGCTGGGGTTTATAGGACATGAAGTTTCTGCCTTCATAGATGAAATTATATAAATTATATATATAAATATATATATACATAAATACATAAATTATATATAAAAGTACCTGAGACAGTAAGTTCATCTTTTTTACCCTCTTCCATGTGAAGATACATCATTCACTCTTTCTGCCAAGTAAGGATGCAGCAACAAGGCTCTGAAGCAGTTATCAGGACTCCATCAGACACTAACACTCTCACAGCATCTTGATCTTGGTCCTTCAGCCTCCAGACTCTGAGAAATAGTTTTCCTTTATTTATAATTGACCCAGTCTCAGGTATACTTGGTATGGAAGATTGAACTGGAAATTGGCCCTGAGACTTAAGATAATACCATAACAGATCTAAAGGTTTGGCAGTTACTTTGGAACTGATCTCTGTGTAGAGGTCAGATCATAAAAAGCCATTTTGGTCATGGGTCCTAGAAGAAGAGAAGGGATGTAGGGAAGTCCTGAATCTTATTACAAATTATATAGGTTGTCATGACCATAATGTTGGTAGAAATATGATCAATAAAGAGAATTGCTATGAAATCTTCAGGGATTCTTCAGGATGAACCATTCCTTGGGTCTTACCTATATTTTTATTTACTTACCACTTTAGACTTCAAGTTTTTTAAGTTGAAATGAATGTACTTTGTACATAAGAAGGACATGAATTGGGAGATTCATGATTGGAATGCTATTCTAAATGGTTGCCTTCTCTAGGTTCCATGATGAAATTTAATTCCAGTGTATTAAAATTAAGAGGTTGGGCTCCTAAGAAATGAGTAGACCAAGAGGAAGACTAGTGTCTTTAGAGAATAGTACGAGGGAGTGAGTCTGACCACTCTCCATTCTGCCTTTTGCTGTATTTGGATTTAACATTCACACCTTCTACCATGTGAGAAGGCAGCCACAAGGCAGCATCTGGAAAGCAGGAAGTGAGCCTTCCCCAGACACTGAACCTGCCAAAATCTTGATCTTAGATTTCCCAGACTCAAGAACTGTGAAAAAATAAATTTTTGTTCTTTATAAATAGGCTACTGTCGGGTACTTTATTATAGAACCACAAACACACTAAGATAGCTGAGCAGGAATAAGCTAATTGTACAACTGTCTTTTATGCTATGAAATATCATAAGCTAGGTAACACTACATTACTTACTTCAGTAAATGTACCATTAGTAAATGTATTTACAAAATGCCTTCTGTTCAATGCTTTCTATTTGTCTTAAGTATTGTCATGGATAGCTGAGAGTGAGATGTTGGGTTGTAGGTGGTAATGTACTGCCTCTTCAAGGTAGAAATGGCACTGAATTTGAGAAAGAGGAAGAGGATTTGTGAAACTATGTATAACGGTGCTATAGGAATGACAGCATTCCCTCTCTGCTCCACCAAAATCCACAATGGAGACCAATTAGGGTAGGTAATTTGAAAGAACAAGTTGAGATGTTTAAAAGGAAGATGTCATGAAGCAGATAGTTCCATGAACAGCTAGACGATGGAACCTAGAAGAAATTAGACCATAGCATTCAGCCAATGGGTTATTATACTAATAAAGCTTCTGTGCAGCTGTATGGACATGGGTTTTTTAGTTGAATAAACTTTGAACACCAGTGTATTTATTTTTGTGGAACTTTACTAAAATGTGCTTCTCTAGGCCTGAATTTTTTCTTTGATAATCTAAGGATAATAACAGTATATGGTTTTTATGACTAAAGGAGGAACATAATAGGCCTTTGATAAATATATTTCCTCCTTCTCCCTGGTAAGTTAAAGACCTGAGCTTCCCGTTTGTTAGTATTAACTCCACAAACTGTCATCTAGAAGTCTACATTTAGGTTTTTTTCATAATTACCTTTAGCAGATGTTCATTGAAGAAGCTCCATAGTGAGTGCTTGAAGAATAAGGAGATCTTTACACAGGTTTTGGAAGACTAGTCCAAATTCTGATCATAAGAGCATACACCTATTTCAAATTTTATCAACATAGTATTTTTACCTGCCAAAATTTTAATGGTGTTGTACCTCAACTGAATATTGTAACAGGTTAAACTTTTCATTAAGAAATTACATTGAGAACAGGCAATGCCTACTGTGGAACTGAAGTAAACTGTAATACTGTATTCTTTATTACAGATAATGTCCAGCTTCTTTTTTGTACAATTTTATTGTAAAAATGTTGTACAGAGGGTTACAGTTACATGCGCAAG
>NW_012267269.1:7869228-7918503 GCF_000151885.1 Dipodomys ordii
AGAATGGCTATAATCAAGAACTCTAATAACAACAGATGCTGGAGGGGATGTGGACAGAAGGGAACCTTACTGCATTGTTGGTGGGAAAGTAAACTTGTTCAACCACTTTGGAAAGTAGTATGGAAGACTCCACATAGAGCTGCCCTATGACCCAGCAATCCCACTTTTGGGCATTTACCCAAAAGATCACAAACAAGACCATACTAATGCTTCCAGCACAACTATGTTTATTGCAGCCTTATTTACTATAGCTTAGATATGGAACCAACCCAGATGCCCCTCAGTAGATCAAGAAAATGTGGTCTATCTATATAATGGAATTCTATGCCTCTATCAAAAAGAATGGCATTGCCCCATTTGTTAGGAAATAGAAAGACTTGGAAAAAATATATTAAGTGAAGTAAGCCAGGCTCAAAGAAACATAGGTCCCATGGTTTCCCTTATTTACAATAACTATTACATGTCTGAGTCAAGCAGAAAATGTCAGATAAGTTGATATTAGATGAAATAAACCCAAGATAAGGACTTAAATGGTTTTTCTTTCTTGCTATTGTTTCTAACATATTTATAAGATGATTTCTTTGTTGCTTTGTATGTTGAAAAATGAACTTTACAACTTTGGCAGAGGAGGGGGGGAGAGTGGTGGGCCGGGTTGGGGGGGGCGCGAGATTGGAAGGAGAAACAAAGGAGGAGGTAACAATGCTTGGTAAGAAATGTATTCATTACCTTGCTCATGTAATTGTAAGCCCTTTGTATGGTATTTTCACAATAAAAAATTAAATTAAATTAAATATTAAAAAAAGAAATTCAATGTTCAGATAAAAAACACCTAAATATAGATCCTTGTATATCACCCTGCATCAGAATCCAGTCCAAGCGGATCAAAGACCTTGAGGCAATAGCAGACACCCTGAAAACATTGCAGAAAGGAATAGGATAAACTAGGGCTTCTTGGCACAGGCTGAAATTTTCTTATTAATAACTCAGAAACACAACCAATCCAAGAAAGCTTGGACAAATTGGATTGTATGAAACTGCAGAGCTTCTGTATTGCGAAGGACATAGCTAGCAAGATCAGTAGAAAGCTCATGGCTTGGGAAATCTTCACTAGCCATACAACAGATAAGATATACTTTATACTTAGAAAATATACTTAGAACTCAGAAACTTAAATCCCCCAACAACAAATCCTCAAAAAAACCCACCTGATTAAAAAGTGGGCTAAAAACTTAGAGAGAGACTTCTCTGAAGAGGAAATAAGAATGGCCAATAGACACATGAAGAAATGCTCCATTGAGTGTGTGTGTGTGTGTATACATGTGTATGTATGTATACACACACACACACATATGTATATATATAAACATAGTTGTGCTGGTAGCTTTAGTAAAGGTCAAAACCTATGTACATATGACCAGATAAGATGAAGTTAATTGAAATGAACCCCAAGATTGGGACACAAGTGGTTTTTTCTTTCTTGCTGTTGTTTCTAATGTATTTATAAGGTACCATGTGATTTTTTTTTGCTTTGTATGTTTCTTTCCCACAGTATAACCCCTGTTTTCACTCTATTTGATGTCTGTATAATTTGGGGAGGGGAAGGGAAAAAACAAAATATTTAAATAGGGATACAGGTGGACCCATTGTAACAATGAGATGTACAAGACAGTATGTTGAAAAGCCAACTTTACAATTTAGGTAGGGTAGAGGGGGTAATGGGGTGGGAGGTGAGGGGTGGACGGGATAGTTGTGGAGGTGGGAGGGAAGGGATGGTAGGGGAAAAACAAAGGAGGAGGCAACAATGCTTGATAAGAAATGTACTCATTACCTTGATGATGTAACTGTAACCCTTCTGTACAGTATTTTCACAATAAAAAACTTATTAAAAAACAAAAGAATGAAATGCTCAACTTCTCTGACTATAAAAGAAATGCAAATCAAAACAACATTAGATTCCACCTCACCCCAGTTAGAATGGCTATAATCAAGAAATCTAATAACAGATGCTGAAGTGGATGTGGCCAAAAGGGAACCCTATTGCATTTTTGGTGGGAGTGTAAACTTTTTCAACCACTTTGGAAAGCAGTATGGAGGTTCCTCAAATTCCCCTATGACCCAGCAATCCCAATTCATCCCAAATTATTACAAACAAGGCCATACTAAAGCTACAAGCACAACTATTCACCATAGCTAATATATGGAGCCAACCCAGATGACTCTCAGTAATTGAATGGATCGAGAAAATGTGTTATATATGAATTCTATGCTTACATCAGAAAAAATGACACTGCCCTATTTGTAAGGAAATGGCAAGACTTGTAAAAACAATCATATTAAGTGTAGTAAGCCAGATCCAAAGAAACATTGGTCCCATGGTTTCCCTTATTTGCAACAAATACTATACATCTAGGAAAATCTTAGCAGATGAGCAAAATAGCTCAATACATATGTACATATGACCATATAAGCTGATGCTAAAGGAAATGGAACTTCAAGACATGGACAAAGAATTTTTTATTTGTTGTTGTTCTTTTTAATGTACTATGTGATTTCTTATTTCTTTTGTATGTTCTTCCATCTATGGTATATACCCTGTTGTCACTGTATTTGATTCGGGTATTCTGGTATTGTATGTACGTTTAACTGAATTAGGGAAGGGAAGAGGAACAACAGAATAGTGAGACAAAGGACAAGGGGAACCAATGTAACAGTAATACTCACAAGAGAATATTTTTGGAAATGATCTGTACAACTTGAAGTGGGGGATTTGAAGGGCTAGACAGAAGGAGAAGGGAATGCATAACAAGTTCGACAAAGAAATGTACTTATTAACTTACTTGTATAAATGTAACCCCTCTGTACATCACCTTGACAACAAAAAAATTCAAAAAATGTTGAAGGGATGACACAGATCAAGATACATTTCATACATGAACTGCTTTGTTAAGTGGTAAAAATATCAATAAATATCCTTAAAAAATTAGTAAAATGAGTGCTGGGAGTGGTTGGTAAGAATATTGCAAAGGGTGAAATTGAACAAGACGCACTGTAGTCATAAACTGGTTTGTTGAATGGAAACTTCTTTCTACAAATTATTTAAATATAATAAAAATAGTTGAACCCCCCTAAAAAGATATAGTAACAATAAGGAAAGGCAAATGATTTCAAAATTCAGAACTTACCACCTATACTCTAACAGAGATAGACTTTAACAGTAAGCTGTACCCATGACTGGTACTTTAAACTTGATAGAGTATCGTCCCTCAGTTTATAAAATACAGCTATTTATGTATGCCCTTTCCCAGTTATAATGATCTTAAGATGAAAGAAATTATTTAAAGGGGAAAACAGTAACAAACAAGTTTTTAAAACAGCATGTAACCCAGCATTTCCTTTTGTGGGGATAATTACATTAAAATCTCAAGGACTTGCTGGTAAGGTCATGTCACAAATGTTTCATTCTTAGTTACGCTTAGCATTTCTGTCTGTCTTATTTCTCCCACAGTTCAGTAACATAGGCGATTCCATGGGGAATTTGAACCTTGGAAGCTTCTCAGTTTGTTGATAGCTTCCATAATAAATAATGTCTTCTTTATGAGACATTTTAAGATTGATTAGGGAGAAAATGTTTCAAGCATTGCAGAAATCTAATATATGGGATAAGTCTGGGGACCCGAAGTAGACAGTAAGTCAAAAGGAAATTAGATAATCCACTGTGAATCCAAAATGTTATAATCATAGACTACAAATTCCTCAACTGTCCATGTAATTCTTTTTAATTTTTTGTAAGATTTTTATTGTAAAAATACTGTACAGAGGGGTTACAGTTACATGAGCAAGGTAATGAGTACATTTCCTATCAAGGATTATTGTCTCCTCCTTTGTTTTTCCCCTACCATCCATTCCCTTCCAGCTCCACACTTCTTTTGTCTTATATCTGTTGGTATCTTTGATTTTTGCCTCTTGTTAAGGCCATACATATTTATTTACTGAACACCTTCAGTTGCTAGAATACAATCAAATTGGGCTATTTATAAACGCAAGGTCTTCAAACTTTCTTTGTCCATTTGCCTTGCAACATACATATTTTTTCTTTGAGAAACAGTCACAAATTACCATTTCACACCCCTCTCCTTTTTTTGTGGTAATAGAGAGCCTCAGCTTTTCTAGAAAGCATTTAAGCACTCTATTGCTTGACCCATGCCAGGTTTGAGTAAGATCTTCCAATTTATGCTACCTACATAGCTGGAGTAAAAATGCACACCAACCTGTCCAGTTTTTTCTGTGAAGATGGGGGTCTAATGAACTTTGTGCCCTAGCTGACCTTGAATTGTAATTATTCAGCATTAAATCTCTGGTGTAGCTAGTATTACAAGCATGAGCTTTTGTGCCCACTCTCTTCTCTTCTGTAATTATGTGCTGGTCCATATTTGGTTTTTAATTTGTCCAAAACACAATCATTTTTTAGTGTCTTTTATATCTGGTGAGATTCTGATAGCTCATATTATCTTTCCATTTTGAATCCATGAATGACAGAATTTCTTAATAGCTGAGCTGTTGTTATGCTAGTTGTAGAAATGATATTGCATGTGTTTATTCTGTTGACCTGTCATTCTGAATGAGGCCACAGAATACATTGTGGTATTCTCTAGCTCCATATGCTACCTTTATTTTTATGAATGGAAGCAGCTATAACATACCCAAGAGGTTTAAGAGTAGCTTGAAATAAAGCTAGTCACTGAGTTCTGTTTGCTCAAGCAAAGGCATACTTCAGAGCTGCTCCTTTTGCATCTTTATGGTATCAAGTTCATAACGTTGTCATCTAAATCAATAAAGAATGGTCTGATAATGGTAACACTCAATGGGGATTTTTGCATAAGTGTTCTGTTTTGTTGTATTGATGTGAAAAACTCTGATCTTCTTTCATTAAGGTTATTTTTGTAGAGAGCATTTTGAATCATAAACACACAAAAATTTTCTCCTTTCATTCAAATTTTACTGCATCTCAAGAGCTATTTCAGTATGAAAAAAATCAAGAGCAAACCAGAATTCATGGTGACTGCTAAAATTATGAAATCATCAGCACATGTCATGTTATTATCAACCCATATAACTCACTCATCTTCAACTCCAGTTTAAGTTAGGAGCTAAGGGTCTGAATATATTGGCAAAAAAGTGTTCATTTTCTAAAGACATACTGACATTCTAGAAACATGCTCCAGTATGTTATATAAACATAATATAAAAGAAATAAACTAGTTTTAGAAAAGGTCTTTAGTTTTTCAAACTGCCTTTTGAATAAGATCTGATGCTTGGTGTATAACAATGCTTGATAAGAAATGTACTCATTACCTTGGCAATGTAAATGTAACCCCTCTGTACAGTATTTTCACGATAAAAAAACTTATTAAAAAAGAGTCTGATATTTTATCAAACTATTTATTCCTGAACCTCATTTTCTACATCTATATATAATACAATTATATATAGATTTTCTGGAAATTCAATAAGAGAACATATGCAAAAAGTATTTTCTAGACTACAAAATTTAAGATATTGCAATTAATCATTAAAGGATTATAGAGTAATATAAAATTCACAATTATCAGTCATTGTGAAATAATTTTATCATGAATATGATACATTATTATATTTATATTGTACTTTTTATATTTTAATAATGAAAAATTGATTACAATAATATAAAATACTACTGTGCATTAACAACTGTAAATTACTGATAGAGGAAAACATAACTGCAGAAAGTGTGAATTTAGTAATATTGAATCATAAGGCATTTTAATAAAATTAATATATGTTTGCTTTTTGGGCAATCAATAAAACAGTGTATGTACAGACACACACACACACACACACACACATATATATATTTATATCTTTATTTATGTAACTAATCTCTATTTACAACTACATCTAAGTATCCATGCTTGAGAAATGAACAATTTATCAACGAGGAACAAAACTTGAATTCCTCAAACAGCATTAGGCAAATATGATGTATACATGAATAGGGACAAACTCTAGAGTTGTCCACTTCCTGGTGTCCCTCCATAACTTAGTAACTGGATAATGTTGTTTTGACTTTATGGGCCATTGTTTTCTAAATTATTAGTTTAAATCTTCTTACCTACTCACAAATATAATAATATTTAAATAAACTTTAATTCCTTCATATACTGGGCTATATGCTCTTGTTAGCAAAATTTTGAAAAAGTTCTTTATATCTTCTTGTGCTAAAAGTGGGATTGTGTCACTAATTAATTAGGTCCATGTGAAATATTTATATGTATGTAAGAAAATAAAAATAAAACTAGTAAAAATTATTTTAAAATGAGAGTGAGCCTGACTTATTTCTCTCAGTATGATATTTTACAGATCTATTTCCCAGAAAATAACACTTCATTCCATACCTGAGCTATTGTGACTAGTGTTTCAATGAGAATGGGTGTACAGTGGCCTTTATTGTATCCCATCTTGCAATCTATTAGCCAAATGCCCAGGAGTGGCATCACTACATGCTGATTTCCACAGTTGTTACACTAATTTCCATTCCCACCAACAGTGTTTTAGAACCCTTTACTTCTCACATTATTATGATTTGTTGTTTATTTTCTTGATAATAACCATTCTGACTGGAGTTAGACATCATATATGCATCATAGACCCCAAACACAACCTCCTAGGGAAGTTCACACTGTGGCACTCCAATATTTCTCAGAATAATTTTGATATTTCTATGGAATTTCAAAAGAAAGTATGTGACATGAGAAACCTAACTGTAGTTCATATAGGAATAGAATCCCATGTTATAAACCCTTTTGAACAATTGACAAACAGTTTAATGAAATAAGAATATCAGGAAGCTGAAATATGTTTTTGAATAGAGTATGGTTAGTGGGAGGAGGAGGATGAATGGAAAAAAGAATTCACAATATTCAATATACATCTGTGAATAAGGAATTGGTAAAGTTTTGTTGTGACTGGTGGAGGAAGGGATAGATGGGAGGCAATGGGAATAAGGGAGGAGATGACTCTGATCAAGATATTCCAGATACAAAATTGAACATGCTAAATTGTTAAGTCTCCTGTACAACAATTTGTTTTAGAAGAATGAATAGTTAAATGGGTGATTTTGATCAAAGTTCATATTGTATACATATGTAGAAGTGTTACAATAAAGCACCGTTATACAATTTTTAACATGCTTAAAAAATCGATAGTATTTTAAAATCAAAATTTAAATATATTTTGAGTTTGAACCAAATATTCTAATTTGTCCATGGAGCAGCAATTTTTGGATTTTTTTAACTTCAAAACCCTTGTGCCACTTCAATATTTCTCAGAATAATTTGATATTTCTATGAAATTTCAAAAGAAAGTATGTGACCAATTAGGTTAAACCAACATTGTATTGTGTTACCTAATGGAGAGGAGTGTATGTTGTCAAGCAATGCTATCTCTATCCACTTAGCTGACCAGATTCAGAATCTCAATCACTTCAACACTTCTCTTCCTTGCTTTTCATCATTTTGAATCCTAGTTATTGGTTATGAAAGTTGTTTTTAAACTAGCAGTCAGAGCTCTTCCTCACTGAATCAATTTATTCCAAAACATTTTTGTTAGTATAAATCTATAAATGTGTATTTTAATGTATTTGTTTTACAGCTGTATAGAATATATACAATATATATAACTCTGTTATTTATGCCTTTAGTGTTGTTTTTACATCTGTGCTGATTTTGTTTATATCCAAAGGACTCTACTAAGACTCCTATCTAGTACGATATTCCTTCTCTCATTATTTATTCTTTAAATTATTTCATAATGTTATTATTATTGGTGCTATTCAGATACTGTTTCCTTCATGATCTGATTACCTTTTGGGATAAGGTCTTGTCAGTATTTTATCAGTTAGCCTCATAGAATGTAGCTTTCTCTGTAGCCCACTGGAAATCAAGATTGCACTTAACATTTTTATAAATGAGACAGAAGAACACATTTTCCCACATAGATATAAACATTGGATGGTGTAGAGACTACTCATTTAAATTATTCATAATAATATTACCATATTATAATGGGGAACTTTTAATAAAAGGAACAGGAAATGTCAGATACAATATTTCTAAAATGATTTACATGAAAGAGAATAAAACAAAAACAGTTTAAATTAAGAAGCAAAGTTTTAGTGAAATGACCAAATTCTTTGCCATATCTTTCCTTTAGACAAATAATGTGCTTATAGAAAACAAGGCTGACAGGTACTGTTATTATGTTAAAGATACTATTTCACTGCCTTCTTTTATCATTATTTTTTAAAGAGTCAGTTGATAACCTAAATGGCTTTCTAAGTGACTCCTCATAGTTTTTGGTACTTTTAATATAATTATCTGTCAATCAATCATACATTTTGAATTCTTTTAGTTCTCTAATGAGTGCTTCTTAATTTGTATAATGTATATACATACACAAATAACACAAGTGTATATATACACATACATATGTAAACAGCATGTGGATGTATGATGTATGCATAGGTTTCAAAATATTTTGTGAGCCTAATTTTGGTATAGCAGGGTTTGAACTCAGAGTTGCATGCATGTTTGCAAGGCTGGCACTTTACTCTCTTTTTTTAATTTTCTGATTATTTAGATTATTCTTAAAATGTCCTTCATCCATGATCCTCCAGATCTCAGCTCTTAGGTAGCCAGATTTAGAGGCTGTACCACAAACTCCTGGCTCAGAGAGACTTTTAGTAAGTTTTTATTAGCACTTTCTCATTCAACTCCCTTCCTCCTTTCCTTTTATCCCTTCTTATTCTTTCTCTTCCTTTTCCCAAACTGTTTCCTAAATGTTTGGAAAGATTAAGAAAATTCATATGTAATATAACTGTAATATAAGCCATGCTTATTTTAAAAAGTATCAGAGAGAAATACAATATATAAAGAGAGACAATTGTCTAGAGACTGTGATAACAACAACAACAACAGGCAAAATAAAGTGATCAAAGTCACCAGAGCCAGTGAAAGATTTTACCCAGTAAACTAGTGAATAATGTTTTTATTATTCAGCAAATTGTTTTTACTAAAGTGTTTAATGGTGTTTTTCTGTTACTAGGGTTGCAAAGGTAGGACTGACCTCCTGCAGAATGATGATATCCACACTATGAATGGTAAACTAAGCCTTCTGCTATTTTATCTTTATTGTTTAATTTGAGCAATGAAATGTACAAGCAAATCTGTATTAAATTTGAGACATTACTTGAGAAACTCTAAAATGGGATGAGCATTGTCTTGGTTTATTTGCAATTTTCTTCTTTTCAAAAAATATTTGCTGTTCTTATTTTTTAAATCAGTGTTTCCTTAGTAATATATGGAAGGACCCTAAAACAACTCTCATTTGCTCAAAATAATAGTTTTGTTTGTCTTATTTTCCCCTTTCTTCTTTCCTGTTTACATTGAATGTATATCAAGTTATCATTTGGATATGGTACTGTTTTATTGCTTTTTTCTTATGCTAATATTTTATATCATTTCAGAAAGCAATGAACTTTTATTACTCCTCAATCCCTGGCCTACAGAGAATTGAAGAGCATTCTTTATTTTTATAATTTTTGTGACTATAATATTTTGTCATTTTTCCTGTTATAGCAAAATGGCTTTCTGCATCTCTCGAGGTAAATAGGAATAGAATGAGATGAGATGAACAGATACTGCACAATCTGACTCACATAGGGTAGCCATGGTTACCATGAAAACACTATGGAAAACGGGTAACCTAATCAACAAAGAATATATATTTTAAAAGTATGTTTGGCATTTTGTTAACACTTCCGTTAGAATGGCACTTGTCTGAAAAAAAAAATCTCATCCTATTGACACTCATCAGGATTGAGATGAAATTGATAGAAATAAAATACCTGTACATTAACTATAATACAGAACCTCTCTTACACACATATATCTTAAAACACTTCATGATATTTTAGTCACTGGCATGCAATAAGAGCTTTGTATAATACAAGCTAAGTGTTGCCATTCCACTCATGCTTAGGCAATATTAAAAATTCTGAGGACATTACCATTTTTATTAATTTCTTTTGAATCACTGAAGGTT
Organism: Dipodomys ordii; assembly: GCF_000151885.1. Classification (NCBI taxonomy): domain Eukaryota; kingdom Metazoa; phylum Chordata; class Mammalia; order Rodentia; family Heteromyidae; genus Dipodomys; species Dipodomys ordii. The sequence goes on from NW_012267269.1 coordinate 7,879,366, forward strand.
AAATCCAAGTAATCAATTTTGTACATCATTGAGAGTGAATCTGTAATGTATGCAGCTGTAGACCAAGTATAATGCTGCTGAATTTAGTGTAAATATAAAACTAAAGAGAAACAATCTTTCAAAAATCAAACTGTTATGTAGTTTGCATTAGTTACTATCTACCTGGATAATAAAAACCAGATTTCTCAAGTGTGTACTATGATTTATATAGAATTAAAAATTTCATATAATATCTCTTAAGTGCTAAAGTCTTTTTCTATATATAAATTGTATACATTCCTCTCTATCAGAATAAGTCCTTGACAGTTGAGTAAATATAGATAACTATATGTAAGCATGCTGTCATAATCAGGACTCCTGTATGTATCTGGGTCAGTGGCAAAGCATTCAGAACATAGAGATTTCACACCTAAGAAAACTAAAATGTCTCTATTCCCATAATGCATTCTCAATTGAAGCTGCAGCATGGTCTGCAGGGTTTACCTTGATGGAAGGAGAACTCTGGAAACAACTTATAGAAATCTAATATGTTGGCAGAACAGAGCAAAATGGAGCTGGGATGTGCTGAATATGCTGATCCACATTACAGGGACAGTGGAGGAAAACAGGTTTAAGTTCAGTTATAATAAGTGAGTTTGAGAAAGGAGGATTATTTCACTTAAAGGAATGGTATGAAAAGAACAACAGAATACTTATGTTAGATCGAGGAGAAATTCGAAGAGCAAATCCAAGCAGATAAATGGAGTTGTCCACTTCAGTCTCACATTCTCTTTTTCTGGTGATGCTGCCTGGAACCATGAGCCGAGGGACCTGTTGATATTTTCCCAATCAAGTCAGTCAACTTTGTCCCTCAAAGAGAATTTAGAATTTTTTTTCATCTAAATGTGTTGATGTGGAATGAAATGACTGCAATATAACAGAAAGTAACTTTCAGTAATTGATGGTGCTCACCTTAGCAACACAACTTAAATAATGTCAGTCTCTCCATATAGCTCCTGTTAATAGAAACAGAACTTGTAAATTTTAGAGAAAAATTGATAGTGATTCAGATTTTATAAACAGCCAATAAAATACAAGTAGATTTAATGAATCCAATATACTCCTAGTTTATATTTGTGCTAAATAATTATAATTGTGATGATAAGATGTTCAGTAGATATTGGTTAATTCAGAAAGAAAAACAAATATAGAAAATTAATGGGGCTTGATCTTTTTAACATCTTACATGGATACAAGTTTAGAAGCAAATGTCTTCATACAGGGAATTGGGTCAGTATATGCAAGGCTATAAAAACAGAAGGACAATAAAAATGGGCTGAGCAATGATTAAGGGTATGTCACATGGGCATACACAAGGAACATCATTTCAACAGGAATGAAGGAAATGAAAGAAACAGAATACTCCATTGATTCTACACAAAGAAAGCATGAAGTCAAAGCCATGATTACATTAGGCTTTTAGACAATACATATTTTCCCTCATAACCAATGGAGCTTAGAGATTTTCTCCTCACTGCTAGGGGTCCAACATGATCACAAATATTTAAGGAGTCTGCTTTGATATCAGGAAGCATTGCTGAGCAATGGAACACCTGCCCAACAGCAGTCCCCGAATTGAAATCCCAGTACTGCTGATGCAAATGAATGATGAGGTGGATGAATTGAAGAGTGAACTGGAGATTAGAATCAGGGAGAGAATATTCAAACCTTTGGGGAAGTCAGAAAACACACACACACACACACACACAACCTTCTGTCAGTGTGGAATGAGCATGCTGTGCTTTATCAGAATTTCTCTATCTGAGGGATGAAACTTAATATGCATTTAATACTGTAGCAATAATTAACTCTATCTGAAGCCTACAGTAAGTTTTCCAAAAAGGCTGACTCTATCCCATAAAAGGTATACTGAGTGCTAATTGTCCCAAGTCTTCTAAAGTGGTCACCACAGTGGGCATTATACAGAGGAAGAGCCTAGAAACAACAGTAATAATTCCATTGCAGTAATTGTGTATTATAATTGGAGAAGATGTTTGCATTCCTTTTTTCCCTCTGGACATGGGATGCAATGGCAGTATACAGCAGTTGGAAAATTTCTTAAGGGAGTTCATGAAAGAAATGATGTTTCCTTCTAGTCAGGTGTCAACATACGACTTTGCAGTCAGTGCACAGCCAGGGGCTCTCAGTTAAGGGATGAGGGTGCAAACTCATTGACAGGACTCTGTTGCCCACTGGGAGGTTTCTAAAGGAGAGACAGAAAGTTAATGAGAAGAGCCCTTTGTGTTCCAAGCAATGCACTGGCTGTGGCCTTGGCGCACAGAGCACTATTAACAGACCCACTTGCAGTTTCACCTTTCCCTGGCAATTCAAGGAAGGCACTTTGATGTATTTCTTGATTTGCCTCCTGTTGCTTCTTCTTCAAAAGCTTGAGGATGACTGAGCTTGTATCTCACAGCCATATCTGAACCCCAGTGCTACAACATTTCAAATTTGGTACTCATCTTTGAAGTGCATTGGCTTGTGCATATTAAAATTCTCATCCCCCACAGACTGTTTTCCTTGCGATCTTTCCTTCCAGGTAACCATACATATCCCATACCTAGGTGAATTTAGAGTGAACAGGAAGAATTCTAACTGTAAATAAAATGTCTCCGAGTTTCTCTCATTCCTGCAGGTGTTTCACACCCTTCTAGATCCAAATGCAGGACATGGATAGTGGTTTTGGCTTCCTCTGCCAAAACTATGCTTAGACATGTGGTCCTTTTAACTAGCCTTTATGTCTACCCATCCTTTATTTCTATTCTTAAAAGGTAAAATGAGTTCGCTTTTGCTCAAATCTGAAAGGGTATGATGAGTTCTGTGCTTAAGTGATTTGTTTCATTTCCTACTCAAGCTTATGAATTTTAAGGTATCCCTATACATTGTACTAGTAGATAACAGATGCTTCTGTATTACCAGATAATAGGTATTAGTAGATGTGTCTGTACCAATAGATAATAAACCACCATTGTTTCTGTTTATGTAATGGTGATCATTTCAGGAGCTACGGTGCACCTGTTCACCTGGTTTGCTAGGTTAAGAGTGGATGATAGGAAGCAAAAATACATAAATAAATAAATTAATTAATTAAACAAGCAAATCAGCTTTGACAATGAAATATGAAGTCCATTACCCAAATGATGCTAAGGATATGCCCTAAATATATGCATATTTTCCCTAAATATGTGAATAACATAAATGTTAACCAGAGCCTTGAGATTAGCTATGAATGTAAATGAGTCAAGATGTTTATTTTTTCCTTCGCTCCTTCCTTCCTTCTCTTTCTCCTTTGGTGCCCAGCTCTCCACCTGTTATATACTAGGTATACACTGTAAAAGAATTTAAAAATATAGAGTAGAAAACTATGTCTACTGTGCGTTTCTGTAACCCAAAGAGCCCAGGAAGCATCCAATATTGCCATGTACTTGCATATCCTTTAATAAAGTGTCTATGTGTTTCTAGGTATGTATAAATAAAAGAACATGCATTGATTTCTTAAAGACTACCTTATAAAGTTGGAACAAAGATTAAAAAAGAGTTCAATGATAAGCTTTAATATTATACAGAAAGCCAGCAACGGACTTGGGAATGTGTCCGGCATTTTATTTTTTCTCTAGACAATGTTCCATCTTGCAAACTATATTTTTAATAAATTTTATTTTTATTGCAAAGTAATCTTTTTAAGGAGTGGTTTTAGGTGTGTAGTACCATTGAAAGTATGTAGAGATTAAATACATGAGCTGAATTACATAGGCACAGTCTCTCCTGCTATCAACATCAGAAGCTATAATGACATATTATAATTGATGAGCCCACACTGACCTGTCATTTTCACCCAAAGGTCATAGATAGTTAGTTTTCATTGCTCGTACTGTACATTCTGTGGGTTCTGATGAATATATGATCAAATAGTATGAAGATGGAGGGGGGAAATGAAGTCATAAAATTCAATACATGTCCTACAAAACTAAGAAAATTGAAGGAAGAAGTGGGGTGGAGAAGGATGGGGGAGAATAATGAAAGGAGTGACATTGAACAAGACGCATGGTATACATTAACAGCTTTGGTGAATGGTAACTCCTTTGTGCAACTACTTAAAGATAATAAGAAAGACAGGGTGAATAGACAGAGTGCACAGAATTTTGAAGTCAGTAAAATTGTTGGATACCATCTCGTACATTGGTATGTTCTATATTATCAACGTTTCTGTTTTTTTTATTTTTGTACGAAGGGGAAATATCTCTAAGATTTTTTTTAAATTAGTTCCATTTAAGGTGCTCATCTCAAGACTAAATGAAGTATATAAATTTCCTTTTTCTGAAATGCTTCAACCTAAACAAGTGGGTATGTTAGTTCAGGGCCCTGCATGTTAAGAATCCCAAAGAACTTAATACTTAGCTTGAGAGACTTTTCTTTTTCTAGAGGCTAAGAGTTCTGCTTCAGTGTTAAAAAAAAAAGACAAATAAAACAACACAAAGCAAACAAAACTCCTAATGAAATTTCAGTCGGAAAAACTTATCCAAGTGGTTCAAAAATTTAAATGTTTTTAATTAAGTTTGGCTTAAGGGCATTATTTTTTAGTTCCATCTTTCAGATATTTACTTTGAATAAATTTTCTCAGTTCTGTATGTCTTGGCTTTTTTGGAGCACTTGGCCTTTGCTAGCGTATTTCTATTAGATAAGATTGAAGAGGATTTCTGCTGGATGCATAGGACTTGTACTCCCCTGGCTAGCACTTTTGTCTTCAAGTCTTCAGAAAGCAGTTTAATTTACAAGTGCAAATACTGAGTGTTAGTTCAGCAGATAAAACAGAAACTGAAAATATTTCATACCATTAGTTCCAAATATTTAGAACATTTTTCTTCCCTCTAAATAAAAGAAGACAAAAATGCATCTATTTTTATTTCTCTAGGTTCCTACCCTTCTCCACACAATGCTCTCAGATCGCATGTTGAACTTTTAAAAAATATTTTCAGCTATATACTTTTGTATTCTTTGCTCACAGACTTCTTAAATATGTTAATACTCTCAGTAGATTAAATGATATCCCCTCCCCACATCCTTTGAATTTGTTCTTGAATCTCATGACTTTCTCTCAACAATACAAGTAGTGGAACTGAAGTTATGGCTAGTTCTAGCTTATGCAATATGACTCAAGAGAATTGAGTCCACATGTAGAAAGAAGTGTGAAAATTGAAACACAACCTATAAAGAAGCCCTGAAGATGGAAAGAACTAAAGAGAATCTAGCATCTGGGCCATCTCAAAGAGCTAGATATGACAGTGAATCCACCCTCAGACCTGCAGCCTAAAGTGACCATGTGAGTGAGCCCAGCTGACAATGGATGGAGAAGAATTAAGGTATCTCTACTGAGCTCTATCTGCTAGATAGACCACTAGCAAAGAAAATAATGGTTAATTTAGACTTCATTTTTTGGGGGCAATTAGTTACAGAAAAAAATAACTGTTTTCCTGAAAAGATTGCAATGTTTGGAAAATAAAAGTCATCAAATACTTAATATTCATATTTCATAAGCCATTGTCTTCATCCATTCAGCCTGCTATAACCACAATACCTTGCACTGTATGCCTAGTAAACAACAGAAACAAATACTGCAGTGCTGAAGTCTGGGATATCCAAGAACAAGGTGAATGCAAGCATAGTTTCTGATGAACTTCTTCATGATGGCAGGTTTTCATTTTATCTTCTCATGGTGGAAGAGGAATACGGAGCTCTCCTAAGCCTTTTAGTTGTTGTTGTTGGCTGTGAGGCTTGAACTCAGGGCCTGGGAGCTGTCCCTGAGCTCTTTTGCTTTAGGCTAGGCTCTACTTTGAGCCACAGTGCCACTTCTTGCTCTGGTGGTTAATTGGAGACAAGAATCTCATGGATTTTTCCTGCCCAGGTTGACTTGGAACCATGACCCTCAGATTTCAGCTTCCTGAATAATTCGAATTGCAGGCGTGAGTCACCAGCACACAGCCTAATCCTCATTTTCCAAGGGCATGAATTCTTTGCATAAGGATACTACTGTAATGTCCTGATCACCTCTGAATAGCTTCAACTTCTAACACTATCATATTGAATTTTGTGGAAGGACACAAACATTCAGGCTGTACCATCTAAGTCCTGGTCTCTCAAAATGTATCCCATTTTTTCATGTAAAACATATTCATTTGATCCCAATTACCCCAGGGGTCTTAACTAGTTGAACTATCAATTTAAAAGTCTTAAGGGATGAAGAAGCAAAGAGGGAACAGATTAGGTAGACAGAAGGAACCAGTGACAGAGTAGAGATTGCACACCTTCCTTTTCTGGGAAGCCTGGGAAGTGGAGACTCCTAGTGGCTATAACAGCCCCTTCTCTTCCTGAAGACGTTGGGAGATTGAGATAAACCCTTATTGAAACAATGTGGCTGAGAATCCTAGAGCAGAACTGAACAGGGGACAGGTCCCCCTCCACTGGGCGGAGATCATGATTATCTGGTTGACCCAAGCAGATCCACAAACAGCTGAGACTTATTCAAAGGGATAAAAAGACAGATCCTAAAATACTGTGAGTGGGCTACCAATGTCAGGCCTCACTTATCCCTCTCTTACACCAAGAAGCCTGTTTACTCCTTCCCCTCCTCCTTCTTGACTAGGAAACAGATGGACAAGACCTCATTTGGCATTGGGTAGCTTTCCAAGCTGAGAGTCTAATAGCTAAGAGGGGTTCTGCAATTTCCCTGGGGACTTACTCTTTTTTTTTCTTCCAAATAAACTTTGCCTCTACTCCTACTTTTCTTGCTTCATAATTATTTTGCCGATAAAAGAAAGGACCAATATTACCCCTAGTAATTATTATAACTTCAATTGTCTCATCTAAATACCATCTAACTCAGATTTAGGTGAATTTCTTTCATCCCACAGCAAAGCAAACTGCTCCCCAACTATGATCATATAAACTCAAACATGTAATGTCTTTCCAAAATGGATTGCTGGAGAAAACCCAAAAGCTAGACATTCTCAGGGGAAATTAGGAGAGAAAAGTAACAAATTCCAAGCCTTAGGATTCAAGAGTATTATTTTCTGTCTTAACAGTTTGCCCTTTAGATGGATAGGTAGAGTTCCACTTTCTGAACACACTGTACCAGGGATCATGCCCCCAGCTGGGGTCCAACTCCATACTTCTCATGATTGGAGTTACATGCTTATGGCTCTCCTAAATGGAATTGAACATTGGTGATTCTATTAGTCTTTCCTTAGGGACTAGTCCTGTCCATCTGGATTTTTGGGGGACTAGCTTGGTGAGGACTCTGTAATGGTGCAGCTTTATAGCAATTTTTGCTTGGGTCCCATCCCACAGTGAGGTTGTTTTTTGAAATTTAGGTGAAAAAAATAGACACATTCCTACAACTTTGCTGGATACAATGACACCTCACAGGCCTGCCTGAGCCATGTCTGGGGCAGCCCATAGAGTGTAAAACAACATGCTCTGAGATTTTATAAGACCGCTCTGCTCAAATGATTCTGTATTCCAGGTCCTTGTAGTCTGGGCCTGTGAGGGAATGAGGAACCCTGAGGACTTCTAAAACGTCTTCTGGGTCATTCTTCTATGTCTCAGACAACCAATTCAAGCTTTAGTTTGGATGACTGACTAATGTCCCCACTGTCTGGCTATTTCTAGCTTCTGTTGACATGGTCAGTCTGTGTTAATCTCTTTATCAAATCTGGCCATATCTTTAAAGATAGTTTCCCTTTTTTTGCTAGCACTGATAGACTGACAACTTTCCAATTTTCTTTTAGTTCTAGTTTCTTTTTAATTAGCAACTATCTTTAACTCATTTCATTTCCTGTTTTACTGTAAGCATCCAGGAGGAACATACTGTTGATGCCTGGCTTAGAAACAGCATCTTCTATAACAAGTATCATGAACTAGGTAACTTGTACACAACAGAAACTAATTTTCACAGCTGTAAATGCTTGTAAGTCAAAGATCAAGGTGATAAATATAAAGTGTTTGGCAGTCATTTATGATTACTCTTCTCTGGATTTAGCTTTTCTTCACATTTTCTTTTTTTGTTGTTTTACCAAACATTTTCTCACTGATTTGCAGAAAACATGATTGCATTCTGAATATACTTGCTTTCTGAGTTTGGTGTTTGTTTATTTGACATTAATAACAATCGTGGCATTTTCCATATAAAAAGTGATATAGGCTTGTAGCTCTGGTGAGCTACAAATAAAGCATTACAGCAATGATTTCAAAATTGTATTGAAAATACCAAAAAAATGAACATAGAGTGTGAGCCAGGAAAACTGCAGTATTAGTACCAAAATGTTTAAATTATATATATGCATGTTTTAAATATTATTATTATTATTAGATAAATATTTTCTCATGATATGTGGATTACATACTATCTAACTAATAATTTCTGTGTTGAGACCATTTTGTCATCAAGAACTCTGTGTTAACCAGGCACTGGCTCACACCTGTAATCCTAGCTACTTAGGAGGCTGAGACCTGAGAATTATGGTTCAAAGACATACAGGGCAGGAAAGTATGTGAAACACTTGTCTCCAATTAACCACCAGAAAACTGTAATTGATGCTGTGTTTCAAAGTGGTAGAGCTTGTGCCTTGAGCAAAAGAGCTCAAGAAGAGTGTCCAGGCTCTAGATCAAGCCACATCCCCTCCCCCCCAAATATTCTCTTCCTATTTATCTTGACTTAGAATGATAGTTCTCATATATATTATACATATATATATTATAATAAATGAGTTGAACTCTCTCCACTTCTGCTCAATTGAGTATTAGAATGCCTAGCTTCAGCAATAACACAAGATGCAAACATAAAGGGATCTAAATAAGGAAAGATGAAGTAAAACTCTCTCTCTTTTCAGATGACATGACCTTGTATTTAAAGAATCCCACGGATTCCACTCCCAAATTATTCAAGCTGATTCAAAACTTTGGCCAATGGCTTTTCTGTATTCCAACAATGAGAATAGCGTGGCTGAAATCAGGAAAGCAAGTCCATTCGTAATAGCCCCACAAAAAATAAATACCTAGGAATTAACTTAACCAATGAAATGAAGGACTTCTATGATGAAAACTTTAAAAACCTGAAAAAGGAAATAGAAACAACTTAGAAAATGGAAAAAGCTCCCATGCTCCTGGATTGGAAGGATCAACATCGTGAAAATGGCAATACTTCACAAGGCTATCTACAAATTCAATGTGTTGCCTAGCAATATTCCCACCTAATTCTTCAAGGAAATACAAGAGGCAATCAAAAATTCATATGGAACAATACAAAACTCTGAACAGCAAAAACTATCTTTAACAAAAAGAACACTGCTGGAGGAATATCAATACCAAATTTCAAACTCTACTACAAAGCCATAGTAATCAAAACAGCTTGGTACTGGCACAAGAACAGACCTCAGGACCAATGGAATAGAATTGAAAACCCAGAAATGAAACCACAAACCTATAGCCATCTAATCTTCGATAAGGGAGCTAAAAAATAGAATGGAAAAAAAGACAGCCTCTTCAGTAAATGGTGCTGGCAAAATGGGTTAATCACTTGTACAAAACTAAAGCTAGATCCTTATATATCACCCTGTACCAGAATCAACTCTAAATGGATCAAAGACCTTGTAGTCAAAGCAGACACTCTGAAAACATTACAGGATAGAAGAGGAGAAACCCTAGGTCTCCTTGGCACAGGCTGAAATTTTCTTAATAGAGACCCAGAAACACAACAAATCAAAGAAAGGTTGGACAAATGGGATTGCATGAAATTGCAGAACTTCTGCATGGCAAAGGACATAGCTAGCAAGATCAATAGAAAGCCCACTGATTGGAAGAAAATCTTCACTAGCCATACAATGGACAAGTGTCTTATATCTAAAATATACTTGGAACTCAAAAAATTAAATCCCCCAACAACAAATTCTCAAAGCTGCCCAATAAATAAGTGGGCTAAATGTTTAAAGAGAAATGTTTCTGAAGAGGAAAGAAGGATGGCCAATAGACACATGAAGAAAGGCTCAACCTCCCTAGCCATAAAAGAAATGAAAATCAAGACAACCTTGAGATACCACCTCATCCCAGGTAAAATAGCTATAATCAAGAACTCTAATAACAACAGATGCTGGAGGGGTGTGGACAGAAGGGAACCTTACTGCATTGTTGGTGTGATTCAACCACTTGGAAAATAGTATGGAGGTTCCTCAAAAGGCTCCACATAGAGCTCCCCTATGACCCAGAAATCCCACTTTTGGGCATTTACCCAAATGATCACAAACAAGACCATACTAAAACTGCCAGCACAACTATGTCTATTGCAGCATTATTTAGCATAGCTAAGATATGGAACCAACCCAGATGTCTCTCAGTAGATGAATGGATCAAGTAAATGTGATATATATACACAATAGAATTCTATGCTTCCATCAGAAAGAATGACATTGCCCCATTTGTTATGAAATGGAAATACTTGGGTTAAAATCATATTAAGTGAAGTAAGCTAGGCCCAAAGAAACATAGGTCCTATGGTTTCCCTTATTTGCAATTACTAGTATATGTCTCATTCAAGCAGAAATGGTCAGATAAGTTGATGTTAAGCAAAATGAACCCCAAGATAAGGATTCAAATGTGTTTTTCTTTTTTGCGATTGTTTCTAACATATTTGTAAGATATTTCTTTGTTGCTTTGTATGTCCCTCCCCTAGTGTATCACCCCTGTTTTCTCTGTATTTGATGTTGGTATTATTTGTGGAGGAGAAGGGAAAAATCAAGTTGTTAAATAGGGATACAGGTGGGCCCATTGCATCAATGAGATGTACAAGATATTATGTCGAAAAATGAACTTTTCAACTTTGGTTGGGTGTCAGGGAGATGGGAAGAGATGGGAAGGGGAAACAAAGCAGGAGGCAACAATGTTTGATAAGAAATGTTCTCATTACCTTGCCCATGTAATTGTAATCCCTCTGTATGGCATTTTCATAATAAAAAATAAAAGAAAATAAATGTGATGAAAGTTAAAAATAATATATTATGGAGTTTCCAAAAACAATCTCTATAACTGGTGAGTTATAGATAGAGAGATGGCTTGTTTAAATACAGAATATAAAATAGCTGGTTTGCATTTTATTTGCCTAATGTTGCTATATTAAGTATATCCCTAGGCCACAATAGCCTGGGGTATAGTTTCAGTATAAGCTGATAATAAACCATTTAATACTTAGAACCAACTAGGAAGAACAACTTTTGTCAAAGGTTTATACCTTATTTCATTACCAGGTCATTGTATTCTGTTTATAAACCTGCTTATCATACAGAGTTAAAAAAGTGTGAGAGTAGTTGACCAATGAACATGTGACATAATGATCATGTCATATATGACATATATGATTGTTTTATCTTGTTTAAACATGATACTGTCAAGAGCCTAATGTTTCCTTCTTAACCCAAATGTTGTTCCTATATTCATAATCACTTTAGAAATGTAAATATATGTTTGTAAACATATGTGTATACATGAACATATATGTTTATATGTATAATATAGAAATATATTTATTTTTTACCACATAAACAGTACAACTGTAGAATTAATATATACATTTTAAGCTCACAATATGAGTGAACATCTAAATTACCAACATAGAATTGAAAAAAGAAATGAACGTATTTTATCCCCAAAATGCATTTTATGAATCTTCACAACTTCTAATATCTCAAGCTACTCTGTCGTTATTAACAGTCATTTCTTTGAATTTCTGTGTCATTTTAATATTTTAACATCCACCTAACTCACATATAAAAGTTCATTTAGATTTACCTCTTTTGTTGGCCTTTTGAAAATTAAATTATTGGCATAGATAGCCTCATGTGCTTGCACCTAATCATTCAATTTCATGTTGGTAAAAGTAATCCACTGTTATTAGATGTGTTCTTATTTTCATTAGAATGTGTGCCCATGTCAAAATATAGCTGTTTCATTATGTCTTACATTGTTGTTGAAATTTATATTGATGCCAGATTTGAACTATCTTACCAATGCTGGGGCAACAATCAGGTATGAGGGCTCTGCTGAGTGAATAAATGCCCAACACTATAACAAGCTGGGTCATTAACTAGATAACAGACTTCTCAAATTTATATCAAGTTGAAGTCACACCACTAGAGTGAGGTACATCTTGGCATCAGTTAGAAAAGTGTTGAAAATTTGGATGTGCAGATACTAAACCCATAATTATTCTTTTTCCTACTACTCATACAGCTGAATACTTTATTTTATATTTATAATTGGGATTATTCTTTTTTATTGTGAAAATACTGTACAGAGGGGTTACAATTACATGGGCAAGGTAATGAGTACATTTCTTATCAAGCATTGTTGCCTCCTCCTTTGTTTCCCTTTCCATCCCTTCCCATCTCCCCACCCCCAAAGTTATAAAGTTCGTTTTTCGACATAATGTCTTGTACATCTCATTGTTGCAATGGGTCCACCTGTATCCCTATTTAAACAATTTTTTCCCTTCCCATCCACAAAGTATACCAACATCAAATACAGTGAAAATAGGATTTATACAGTGGGGGAGGGACATACAAAGCACCAAAGAAATCATCTTATAAATATGTTAGAAACACTCGCAAGAAAGAAAAAAAAAACATTTGAATCCTTATCTTGGGGTTCATTTTGCCTAACATCAACTTACCTGACCATTTCTGTTTGTCTCAGACATATACTAGTTATTGCAAATAAGGAAAACCATGGGACCTATTTCTTGTTTTGTGAAGTAACTGCATAAGTATATTGCCCATATTTTCCTCCATGGGCTCTGTGGTGTTTGCTACCACATTGTTTGAGATAATAATAGAAAACTTTGCAGTTTTCATTTTCATTCCTGGTTATTGGCTCTATTGAATGAGAACTCTAAATTTTATAAGTCTTAATCTGCCATTTTTTCTCTTACATATGTAATTGTATTTTATTTAATAAAAAATTCTCTTAATGTGTGATGAAGATGTTCTGCACAAACTATTAACTGTTTTTTATTAGTATTGTCCTTCACATTTAGGTATACAAAGCTCCAGGAATTAGTTTTATACATGATATGTAGGGAAAGTTTAATTTCATTAATTATATGTAGATATTCATTTAAATGGTCACAATTATTAGAAGGTATGTTAGGTTATGATAAAAGTATATTTCATGAGCTTTGATGTTTCATAGAGTTAGTCAAATTGTTCTTTTACAAAACTAATTTTAATCTTCTTAACACTTTTTGACTCATTATAAAACTTAATAATAATTTCTAACTTCAACAAAATTCCCTACTAAAATGATATCAAAATTTAAATTTTATTCATAAATTGCAGAAAACTTCATCTTTATAATATTAACTTTTTAATTCATGATTGTGGTGATAGGTCTCAAGTGACTTTGCTTTTTCAAATATTTCTAACTGGACCTTATACTTTCATATAATGATTTCAAAAGCATAAGTTTTATATTTTTATTAGCATACATTACTTATATGAAAGATTTCATTGTTATATGTCAAATACATGGAAAAAATGTACTGCAGTCATATTCAACCCTACTATTCTCTCTTTCTTATCACTCCCTTTTAAAAAAAGTTAATTGGTTACATTATGAAATTTTCACACACATAATGTATTTCAACCATATTTAGTGTACTCTTCCTTCTTAATTCTCTCCATTTCTGCTCCCAGTGATCCCTTCTAAAAGTCTTTCTAAATATATGATATTATAAAATGTTGAGTAAACTTACTGCCATGTATGGTTAATAATTATGAAAAATATTATTTTATTAATTTTTCTGTGTTAATCGTTGCTAAGTATATTTTAATTTAACCATTTCTAGTTTCATTCATCTAGCAAGCATCAAAAATTATTGTAGTTTTCAAAGTTAACTTAAAAGTTAAAATGTATATCTCTTCTATAAAACTAACTACTTTCTTCTTTGAGGTTATTGAATATAGGTCTTCTTTGCAATAAGGTACATAATCATTAATCACCAGTGGGAAATAAGGGAGGTTTTTCAAAATGTGAATAAAAAAGCACCAACAATAAAAGTGGGGGGAAGGGCCTATATATAAACATACTAATAAAATCTGTGAATAATGCCTATTTCATAACTAATGCTGTATTTTAAAAGGTAATAATATTTTTATGCTCTTTTTTCATCAGTTCTATGTGTAAGTGGCAATATATGTGTGCACTAGTGTAGAAAGACTTTGATATATTTGTATATATGCATACATACAGATTTTAGAAGTTTGCATAAGATTATGTATATGATATATGTATATGTATATATACTTATATATGATATATATGTGATATATATACACACACACTTTAGAAGAACATAAAAACTTACAAACATGGAAGTGGTGCTGTGGCTCAAGGAGCATAGTGCTTGCCCTGAGCTGAAGAGCGCAGGGACAGCGCCCAAGCCCACAGTTCAAGTCCCACGACTGACAAAAAAACAAAAACAAAAACAAAAACTTACAGACATGATCATGTGGGTCTGGGATTTCTTTAATGTTTTTCTTTCTAAATACTATAATTTGAATCTATTTCAAATTTAATGTTGGAAACTTATTTCCTACCACAACAAGAAGGATAAATGGGTTTTTCAGAGGTGATTAAATTGTGAGGGCTCTGACCTAATGAAAGGGTGAAGGTCATTATCTTAGGAGATGGTTTCTCATGAAAATGAAGAAAAACTTGATTTCTGGGTTTTCAAAATGAGAATAAAAAAGCACCAATAACAGAAGTGGGGGGAGGGCCTATTTCATATTCCAGAATGTTGTCCCTATCTATTGCTATCTGCTGTCCCTCCCTTATTTCCTTTTGGTTTTATAGAAGAGAGATATACATTTTAACATTGTAGCTTACAATTAAAAGGTAGTCTAGTATCCTTAATGTGGCCTGGCAGATTACTTCATACGAGCACCATGGAGGGTTTCATAACCATTTATAGTTTACTAATCTAGCTATTTATTCTTTTATAAAATAGCATCATCACAAATAAATGTATCACTGAGATTGCAAATGTTAAAGATTATTTTAAGAATGCTATTTTTGTTGCAATGTACTATAAATAGGAAACTAGTCACAAGACAATTACAAACAGATGTATATATCCTCAATCTTACAGAAAGAAAACTATCACAGTAAAAGTTCTTTGAAAAAAAGATCAGAAAACTTCAAAATACTAACTTGGGATAAATATAGTTTAAAATGGACAAATGATTCTACATATTTAAAATGTTAATATGGAAAACTTATCTTAATGCTCTCATTTATATTCATAAGGTTGTTTCCCCAGTTTTTCAAGTAAAAATAGTTTAAAGAGATTAGTTAAAATATAAAAATATGCCTGAATGAAATCTATTTTTAGTTATGTGACTTTATTTTGGGTCATACAGTCATAAGGTAATATAAATGTAAGATTGCCAGAGATATTTGCATGGGCCAGAGTAATCATATATTTATAATGAAAATCCTACATGTACAATAAATACCTTTATAGATTCAATACTTGGGATCTTGTAATCATAGGGAAATGTAACATACATAAAGTATATTTATGAAAGAGATGAGAAAATTACAAAGTTAAATGTATTTATATCTAAGAATAAATTCATAATTAAACAATAAATATGACAGCAAATTCCTTTCAAAGTATCTATTTTTTTCTGTGAGGAAAAATATATTCATACATTAAACAATATTATAGAAATTATACATATACATATATATGTATAGTATATATATATATATATACTAGCATAACATATACTAATAATATACTTGGTAATTTTAAAACATGTTTGGAGGATTTCAGTTCTGACCATGATGACATAGTTCCTTTCTATATTTTCCCTTTTACAACCCCAAATTCCAAGAATCACACTGTAAATTCTTAAAGTGAGAAAGAAAGAAAGAAATAGCAGACTGTGTATGTGCCTCATGACTTGACCAATAGCATGGCAATGAGTTCATACTTGTATCCCCCCCCTTCTTTTCTTTTTGGTCAGTCTTGGGCTTGCACTCAGGACCTAGGTGCTGTCTCTGAGTAATTTTGCTCAAGGCTAGCACTCCACTATGTTGAGCCACAGCTCCATTTCCAGTTTTTGGGTAGTTAATTGGAGATAAGTGTCTCACTGACTGTCCTGGTAGGACTGGCTTAGAACCATGATCCTCAGATCTCAGCCTCCTAAATTGCTAGGATTACAGGCATGAGCCACTAGCACCTGGCTTTTTTTTTCTTGAGATAAGTTCTTGCTCTGTAACCCAGGCAAGTTTGTTGTTGTTGTTGTTGTATTTATTTATTTTTGTATTGGTCTTGGAGCTTGAACTCAGGGACTAGGTGCTGTCCTTGAGCTGCTTCTGCTCAAGGCTAGCACTCCACCACTTGAGCCACAGAGCACCTTCTAGTTGTATCTTTATTGTTTCCTATATATCCAAGACAGAGCTTGTCAGGAAATTCCAACACAACCACCAACAAGCATACATGGAAGACAACTTTTCTCCTAGTCAATGACAAGAAAAGGGTGGAATAAAAGCCACATAAGAGAACAGGATGGCTCTACCCTATGACGTTAGCGGGGAGAAATGGACAGAGGCAATGTGCTCTAGGCACATGCCCCACACCATGACAGAAAGAGAAGGTGTTCTGATCTACATACTTCGCTGATGTTGACACAACATGAAGGGAACTAAGTTGTCCCTGCACAGCAGAAGCAAGCCGTGCTTTGGTTCTTCTCTGGGGCAGTATCAACGGAGTTCAGGAGGAGCTGAGCCTCTACTTCTGCTAGTTGGAAGGAAATTGATGTCACAGTTCAAAGAGCACGTAACTCCTTCATGTCCCTTTCCCCAATGGTGTAATTGGAACCAAGCAGAGAGCCCATTCTAATATCTCCCGCTGATTTTAACAGTGAGCAAATTCAGCGTAAGGGAAGAAGAATAACAATTGAACAAATAAAGCAATTGGAAAACCATATGCATTTAAAAAGCCACACGGAGGGCTGGGAAGGTGACTCTGTGGTAGAGTATTTGCCTTACATACATGAGGTCCTGGGTTCAATTCTCCAGCGCCATAAAAGCAGAAAAAGCCGGAAGTGGTGCTGTGGCTCAAGTGGTAAGAGAGCTAGCCTTGAGCTGAAGAGCTGAGGGACAACGCCCAGGCATAGAGTTCAGGCCCCATGACACACCAAAAAAAAAAAAAAAAGAAGAAGAAGAACCGTAATTTTCATGTCAAATGTTAACATTAAATTGGTTATGACCTTAAATGTATATCTAGTCATATTTTTTAAATATTGGAAATTTCAGGAACTAAGCTCTAGGTAATGTTCCAAAATTTAATTACAATATTAGTAAAAGGAAGAAATGATAACCTAGACCTCATCGACATTGCAAATTATTGCTCTGATAAACTGTGAAGCAGTTGAAAAGACAAGCTACATTGAGGTTAAAACATTAGTAAACAGTATGTCTTTCAAAAGACTACTATTACAATAAATAGAACTCTAATATCCAACAATCCAATTAGAGCACAAGTAAAATACAGTCATAGACATTTCACTGAGAAGAGTATTTAGAAGGGAAGAGACACATGAACAGTGGGTCAACAGCCATGGCCCTGGGGGAATGCAAATTAAAACCACAGTAACATATCATTACACATTTACAATGATTAAAAAGGTAGTACAAACAAAAATGCTGGTAGTAATGTTGAGAAACTGGTCCCATTGCTTGTGGTAATGAAAAGGTAAACCTATTCGGCTGACCATTTCATAAGTTCTCAGTATAAATGATTTAATGAAGTATATTAAATGATTTTTTTCTAGAAAATCTGTCTGTGTAATTTAGAATTTGTAGTCAAAAACCTTTATATTACCTATTTGTGCATTTTAAAACATAAAATACTTTGCATATTTAAATCTTTTAACAAGTTTTTAGTCCATATCTTTTCTAATAAAGGCAGCATTCTTTTGTGTGTGTGTGTGTGTGTGTGTGTGTGTGTGTGTGTGTGCTGGACCTGGAGTTTGAACTCAAGGCTTGTGTACGTTCCTTGAGCTTCTTTTGCTCAAGGCTAGCACTCTACCACTTGACTCATAGTTCTACTTCCTGCCTTTTTGATAGTTTATTTCAGTGTGCCTACAATTTTACCTACAAGATTAAGGAGATATTTTTCTATATTCTCTAAAATCCTCACAGTGATTTTTTTTGTTATAATTTCTACCATGTTTGTATATAGTGTCAGGTATTTGTCAAGATAACTTTTAAAAGAAATATGGTGTTGTATATAGTGCATTGCCACAAATATCAGAAATGAAAATTAGAAACAAAACTAAGTCTCGTTGACTTTCCTGTTCAGACTAGCTCCCAATCATGATCCTCAGATCTCAGATGTGAGCTACCAGAGCCCAACCCAAAGGCATCATTTGTAAAATAGAATTATTTCATAGAATTTCCTAAAGTTTATTCAATGTTGTCTGCTTTGTGTAATAATTAATTTTGATTTGTTTGATAATTTTGTTTAGTAATTTAAAATTGTTCCTCAAAATATCTTTAGTATATGCCTATTTTAAGCCTAACAAGTTCTATTTGGTAATAGGTCACTAACTCTGTACGAAAGAATAGAGTCATAAAATAACTCTGTGCACATACAAGAGTTTTTTTTGTCTATGTCTCTAAGCTATTCTGATAGAGTGACAATATTTTGTTTAAAAAATCTGCTTGAGCTGGGCGCTGTTGGCTGGTGCCTGTAATCCTAGCTACTCAGGAGGCTGAGATCTAAGGATCACAGTTCAAAGCCAGCCCAGGCAGGAAAGTCCGTGAGACTCTTATCTCCAACCAACCACCAGAAAACTGAAGGGGTGCTGTGGCTCATGTGGTAGAAATTTCACCTTGAGCTGAAGAGCACAGGGACAGTGTCCAAGCTGAGAATTCAAACCCCATGACCAACAACAACAAAAATTCTGCTTAAATCACCGTAAAATACTGTATTCTTTTGAAAAGCTACCTTGAAAATTATCTGGCACTATACACAAATGTCTGTTATAAATTTATAGACAAAAACTAAAAAATCACTTTGAGAATTTTAGAGAAGATAGAAAAATATCTTCTTAATCTTTTAGGCAAGTTTTAATAAGACAATAAAACACCAAATATAAATAAGAAAATAGAACAATTGGTCAAGCATGGGAGTTTTACACTTAAAATCCTAGCTATTCACAATTCAAAGCCAGTCAGGACAGAAAAGTCCATGAGACTCTTATCTCCAATTAACCAGCAAAAACCCAAAGTAGAATTATGGTTCAAGTAGCATAGCAAGAGCCCTGAGAGCCCCAAGACCAGCACACACACACACACACACACACACACACACACACACATTCACATAGTCAACTGATCTCACTGAATTAACTACTTTCCTTATAAAAAGCAGTAAGAAAATGAAAAACAATTAAGCAATAAATTAGAAAATATATTAACCCCACATATATATATATGAAAAATGACTCATTTTCTTTAATATAAGAACATGTAGAAATTAATATATAACTCAAATTAAAAAGAGATGGAAACACATTTTTAACAAAAGTAGTTGGTGATGTATAGTTTCATTCCTAGATATTTCTCCACCATTAATGTGTAATTATGTTCCATCTAATACTGATATATACATGCACTGAAATATGAGAATAATTGTAACATTTATTCATGTGCAAAGCAATCTGACTCAAAAATACCCTAAATACACAGCAAATTGAATATCATCTCATGTGAGGAGAATAACTTCAGTGAAAGAAAAAATTTCCTTAACCATACAAAAAAGCAATAACAATGGAAAAATAGTCATTAATTGGATTTCTCTAAGATTAAAATACTCTACCTTTTTGTGATATCTATTAATTTATATATTTTATCCACTAATTAGCTGAATCTACAAATATTAGTAAGTGAAAATTAGAAACAAAATTCCTAAGGCTCTGTTGGGAAAGTGGCATGATGCCTTTTCCATATTTTTGTATAATTAACTACAAATAGGACCATGGCCTGTCACTTTCTCTCCTAAATATTTACTGTTATTAGGTTAAAAATTGCAAATGAATATACAAATGTATATGTATATATGTATATATCGCACATACCATTGATACTGTAATAAGTTATATATACATACTGTAATAATTTATATATACATACATGTAAATAATCTCATAATGTATTCATATTTTATTATTTGTATTTGAGAATCTTTGAATATATAAAGATTTTATTAAAATAATTTCCAACATTCACAGCATACAGACAGTAATCACAATATCCTCCCCTAAATCAACCATTACTATATATCCTCAATAATTATTACTGGTTGATCACCACAAATAATAGCATTAAAGTCAATTTTTTCTATGATAGACTCAAACAGTGTATAATGTTTTTGTTACTCAGTAGTCTTTTGTTCTCCAACACTAAGCCATTGGTAATGAAAACAAAACAACAATTGGATGTTCAAGGGTAAACCTCATCCTTTATAAAAGTTAATTTTCTGTACCCAGTCTTCATTTTTTTTAATAAGCAGAGGTTTTATTTTGTATCAGGTCTGTCTTCTATATAACTTATATGTTCCACTTAGAGGTTCTGAGCTCTTGTCCTCAGGAATGAATTTACTACATTTTCAAGAAATCAATATGTTAATTACTTTTTAATTAAAAACTACTGACATTCAGGAAATGTAAATAGATATGAGAAAAAATGTGGGCTCCTATTAATTTACTTTTTTTCTAGAGCAAAAAATGTTTATTTTAACTAGTGCCACTGTAAATAAAACACACATAGTTTTATTTGTATCTGGGCAGAGCAGTGATCCAAGAGATTCTATTTCAACAAAGATTCATCAACAAATAAGTACAGATTCTCTCTCTTAGGGGAATGTGTGGCTTGTTTGTCATATTAAATTCTTGCCCTTGTAAAAATAGGTTGGCCTTAAAAAGACACAATTTTTGTGACCAAAGTTACAAAACAATTTTCATGAGTATTGTTTTGCTTAGTTCTAGTTCCATTTACTACATGTAAAATTTGAAAGATATGAGGGACTGGGCAGAGGCACAACTCATCGAGACTAATGCATCCCCATTTCATGTGTTTCTCAATTGAACATAAGGTTAAGGTGGAAGAAACAACAACAAAAATCATATATGAAATATGAGTGCTGTGGGACTCTAAGCAAATTCTTTTCCATAATATGTGCTATTTCTTCCTGACTTCATTGGCAAGCAGAGATCATGAGATGTACTTATACTACAATTCATGTTAGTGGCTTCCATAATCCTTCTTCAACTCAACAAATGGTAAAATTATTAAACAGGATTGATATACAACTGGCTTTCTAATTGGTCACTGAACTGAAGTTTTTCAACATCCCCTTGGAATTTAGAACACCTAATTTATATATGATATGAAAGAATAGATTACCACTAGCCATATCTTGTATATCTTGTCTGTACCACTGATACACATGACTGTGCTTGGGAAGTCATTTTGCAAAGCGTAATTCAGTGAATCAGTATATTGAGATGACAGAGCAAGAGAGAGAAAATAAGTGTATTCATCTTCAGTAATTTTTTCCTAGTTTTTTCTTTGTCCTCTGCTTACTGTCTTCTTCCATGGTTATAGGCCATAGTCCTTATCTTCTAAATTTTCTCATTGGGGCAATCTCTTTATAATTAATGAAAGTGTATAATAATCTCCCAAAGGCTCCAAGTAAATTAAAACCCATAATATTTTTCTAAGGCTCTGAGATCAAAGGAGAAAACAGTCCTTTGTGAAGTAAAGGTAAATGTGAATAAGCCATAGTCTAAAGTCATTGTATGTAGATTTTTTACTGTCAGACACCTACGAACATATCTACAGATCGTCCCTCTTCTCAAAACAAAGTTTATGTCAAATAGTTTCTCTAATCCCTTCTCAGCTACAAAAATAATATGTAATTACTTAAATGAACATAACCTTTAAAAATTTGTGAAAATATTTGTCAATATCTGGCACAATGTAAGATGTTTGGAAAATGAGAGTTGTTTTATATATAGCTGACTCCTGACCTCTTCCTCAACAGCAATTACAATATTCCAATGAAAAAATAAGGGTTATGACTTGTTTTTTTCTCTAGTTAATGGACTAAGATGGTATTCAAAATAAAAGATGCTAGCTGGGTGCTGGTGGCTCACGCCTGTAATCCTAGCTACTCAGGAGGCTGAGATCTGAGAATCGCGGTTCAAAAGCTAGCCCGGGCAGGAGAGACCGTGAGACTCCTATCTCCAATAAACCACCAGAAAACCGAAAGTGGCACTGTAGCTCAAGTGGTAGAGCGCTTGCCTTGAGCTGAAGAGCTGAGGGACAGCGCCCAGGCCCAGAGTTCAAGCCCCACGACCGACAAAAATAAAAAATAAAAGATGCTGTCTATGGCATGATATAATTTAAGCTGACTTTTCATTTCCTTTTTTTTACAACTTTGTAAGTGTACCATGTAGAGAAAAACTATACTTTTAACTCTTCTCTTAATTTTCTTTTTATAGAGCATAAATTTAAAGTCTTAACAAGTAATAACATCAGCTTTAAATATAATAACATTTTGTATCTCTTATGCTTATTTTGCAGTTATCTTCCTGTAGTGGCAAGTATTTTCCATCTGCAATAGTGTTGTAAATTTTCAATCTAGAGTAGATTGGAGAAAATTAAAAAACACTAACTGAAGCAGTAATGATATGTGGGTTAAATAAGAATAGTAGGATGATAACTAGATGTCTGGAAGCTAGGAAAGCATAGCATTAGAAGTAGTTGTGCGTCTGGGGCTCTACTGACTATATCAGGTATTTTCCATAATCATATTAATCCTGTTCCAGTTGGCTTCCAACAAGAGTCTCCTGCCTACTGTAGGAAAATCTTACTCACTGAAAGCTAATCAAGAGCCTGGATACATGTTAGGTTTGGGGACTGATTATTCATGCTTCTTGTTTGTTTCAATTGAATATCAGTGATGTTTATTCTCATTTGGGTATTTTAAGTGCACAAGAC
Source organism: Dipodomys ordii (assembly GCF_000151885.1). Lineage (NCBI taxonomy): Eukaryota > Metazoa > Chordata > Mammalia > Rodentia > Heteromyidae > Dipodomys > Dipodomys ordii. Next base: position 7,902,523 of record NW_012267269.1, read on the forward strand.
AGTTTAGGCCCTCCTTTTGATAGGCTGTTGATGTTACTCATTTCTTGAGGAAGCAAAGTATGTTTTTCTTTATGTATATTTCCTTACTTTGGAGATAAAAAATTAAATTTCCACAACCCCCATTTTATAGCAATTGTCTCATATGATCAGATTTTCAGTTGATATGACATTCCCCAAAATAATCTACTTCTAGAAATTTAATCTACTAAAATGATTGCAATATAGGGTTATCTGTTGGATCAATTTTCAAACACTAATAAATGGAGGTTAAGCAAATTTCCCTATTAAAATACTTTCTGTTCTAGGATTCAAGGTTATTTCTTCCATTCTTTGGTTTTCCCTGCTTCTGTGTCTATTCCTCTCAATTTTTCCACTTCTAGTCACCAGTGCAAACTTTTCATGATGGAGAGGGTCATAGTACAGTATAGTTCCATCAACTTTTTTGTGATCTTATTTTTATGCCTTGCTATTCCCCTCATCTTAAGGATTTAAAAAGACTTTAAACATTGATGTTTCATTCATTTACTCTCATTTGCTCTTTTACACACACACACACACACACACACACACACACATTACATTACATTACATAGTTCTACAGGAAAAGAGTTTTAAGGAGGAATCCTCTGAAATTGCTCCTTCGAATTTCTGAATTTAGTTCTCTCATATGAATCTATTCAAACACACAAATAACTATTTCCAGGAGCAAAGAAAGCACTCATTAGTCATGGTTTGGATTGTTTATTGAGATATGCAAAACATATATATTGGATAGGCCTAATCAACCTGTTATAGGAAGACAGGATCTAAGCAACTGTATGTTTGATGCTTTTGAGCACTTGGAAAACTTAGGTGGAGAAAATGTTGTTTCATCTGTGTTGTTTTTATTTTTGGTGCCAATTCTGGGCTTGAACCCAGGGCCTGGATGCTGTCCCTGAGCTTTTTTGCTCAAGGTTAGCACTCTACCACTGAGCCACAGCTCTACTTATGGCTTTGGGGTAGTTTATTAGGGATGAGTCTTACAGACTTTCCTGCCCAATCTCAGCCTCCTGAGTATGTAGGATTATAGGGGTAAGCCACTAGCATCTGGCTCCATCTGATTATTTTACAAGCAAGAAATAAACACAATGCCTAGTGGCCATTTGTAAGTTTCAAGGCACTATTATCCTCAGCTATGTATTATTCCAGCTAATTTATTGAGTGGGCTAGAAAGCTGCCAATTGTGAGTGGTATCCAGAACAAAAGAAAGATCTGCAATTGAACCAGATTGTTATACAAGCTGCTCTGTCACTTGGGCCTAACTCCCAACGAATCCAAGGGGGCTTAAATTGCCAGTGGTAGAAAAGAATGCTCTTTGCAGCCTTTGTCATGATTTTCATCAAGAAATCACAGTGTAGGTCTTTAGGATGAAGCTTTTCCATAATCTACAAACACTGCTTTGATATCTTGCTCCTGACCTGCTACTGGACTATAGTAGATACTTCATGAAAGCTTGACGTGGACGTCTAAACTATCAAACATCATGGATCAAGTATAATCTAGCACAAAAGCTATACTGTCAGACAGAAGCAGCACACTCCATGATCAAGTGAAAGTAGTTTTATGTGATCAGGTCCATGAAGAGGCTGAAGGTACAAGTCAGTTACACAAGACCTAAATGTCCATGGTCGTTGTTCTTGCTACAGTACCTTCTCTCTCCCGTCTGTATCTATGGCCTCATGAGAACTTCCTTACAATCAGCTGAAAGATGAAGAATAGACACAGTCCTCATCTTTAGATGATTCTGTTCTTCATGACAGGCGGCAGCATCAAAAAGAGAAATACGAATGCCTCTCAAACATCCTTGAAGGATAAATAGCCAGGTACCGATGGCTCATGCCTCTAATCCTAGCTACTCAGGAGGTTGAGATCTGAGGATCATGGTTCAAAGCCAGTCCAGGCAGGAAAGTCCCATGAGACTCTTATCTCCAATTAACCACCAGAAAACTGGAAGTGGTGCTGTGGCTAAAGTGGTAGAGCACTCACCTTCAGCTGAAAAACTGAGGAACAGCACCCAGGCCCAGAGTTCAAGCCCTGTGACTGACAAAAAAAAAAAAAGGATAAATTGTGAAAAATCAATCTTCCCTGTAAGCATAAATTTTGGGCAGTTCACCTGGTTATACTCTTTACTTGGAAGGACAAATATCCATATATAATGAAATAAGAAGATACATGGGTTATATAATGGTTTGACTGTATGATCAAGGCACCTGGAAAGGACATGATAGTAAATTTGGTAACAAATTTGGTAACAAAGTCAAGCTGGTCATCAGCAGAAGTGAACAATGAGGCCTCAGTACAATACTATTCCCTGGGATGATCAGCCCTTGGAGACAGGCTGACCTTGCTGGACAACTTTCATGGTGAAAATGATGGTATTTACTGGAATAGTATACTTATATATTGGAATAGTATACTTACTCTGCATATAGATTTTCCTAACTTAAAAGATTTTGTTTGGAAACTCCTATCCAGGGAATTACAGAATGGGTATTCCACATAGCATTGTATTTGACCACCAATTTCACTTTACAAAGTTCAGGGATGAATATAGGTATACACTTACAAAATTTCACCATCTTACTATATCTCCATTTATTTCAAGTTGCTGGATTAATCAGCAATAGGAACAACCCATTTAAGGCTCAATTATAGGACAGTTAGGTGTTACTATCTGGCAGGGCTGAGTAAACAGATTTCCTAGAGTATCTCTTAGTATTTCCATGTCTTGTGATTAAAATTGATAGAAAACTATAACAACACAGTGCAGGCAAGACTACAGATAACCCAAATTCTTCAAGAATGAAACAAAAGAATAAGAAATGTGTATTAGGGAAAGGTAGTTATAGGTACCAGTGAAACCCAAATAATAAATTACAGATGTAATTGTTGTGAATATTTCCTTTTATGTTATGAATATATTTTGTGGTATATATGCATATACTAAGTGAATATGTTTTCTTTTTTCTTATTTTTCTAATATGTAAGATAACAGGAAGTGAGTTTATGTCACTATTTGAGTACCATTAATTTTATATTGTGTGTAAGTTACAAGATGACAGGAAAAGAGAAAACTCAATCAAGGATTTTATTTTCTCTTCTGGAGAAATAATTGGTATACTTAGGTTATAAGCAGGATTGTTGTACAAACTTAAGTAAAAATATAACCTGTTGGTCTCTTTATTTGGAAACCATTGTTGTTCAAAGAGATGTATTTGAATGCCAAGTTGACAAATGTATGGACTTACTTTAATTTTAATGTGCCAATTTAGCTGGACTGAGAGATTCCATGTTACTGGAAAAACACTATTTCTAGATGTACTATGAGCATGGTATGGTTAAAGATGGGATGTCAAAGTGGCACTGTAGCTCAAGTGGTAGAGCCCTCGCCTTGAGCTGAAGAGCTTAGGGACAGCGCCCAGTAGACTTAGGAAAGATGACCCATTCTCAATAGGAGCAGATATCATCTGATTAAGGTCCATAATAGAACATAAAGATAGAGAAAGGTGGGATTCTCTTTTTCTCTCCTTTCTTAGACTGACATTGATTTCTCCTCTAAAACATTAAAATTACAAGTTGTGAATTCTCTAGACTCAAGGATTCCCTTGCCTAAATCCTTACCACAAACCCTATTCCATTCTTAGACTTTCACTTTAGACTAGGAATTAAACCATTAGCTCTTTTGATCATTAGACTTTCAGACTCAGCCAGAACTAGCTAGCTAGCTAGCAAATAGCTAGCTAGCTGTCCGTCTGTCTGTCTATTTATGAATCTTCTATCTATAGTCTATCATCTATCTATATTTTAATCTATTGGTTTTGTTTTCTGGAAAATCCTGACCAATACTATATGCAACTTATTATATATCCTTTTGAAATTCAAAATAAAAACTAATTGCTCATCTCATGCACATCTCAAACTTAACCTTTCCAAAACTGAACTCTTTAACTTATATGCTTCACCAATCATAGAAGTTGTCAGTTTTTTTATGTAAGTAGTAATCTAATAAAACTTTGCAAAATCTGATGGATAGTATTACTATTTCATTTACCAAAACTTTAATAATAATAGTTTAGGCCACTGTCCAGGACAATTTCCTGCATGACCACAACAAAATCTTCTTTGGAAAATACTTACAAAATGCTTCTTTACAGCTAAATATTCAATATCAAAATGTCAATATCAAAATGTCAGAATTTTCTTAAAAATTTCCAGCCATTTAAGCATTTTTTAATATTTTTCTGTAAATATTTTTTGGTAGCCTGTTACATCCCAGGAATTTTGATGGTATCTAAGATTGTAACATAGAAAAGGTAATAACTTTAATTTTCACTTAATTAGCATAACAAATAGGAATGAAGATAATCATGGAAGTAAAAAAAGGCAGTGTTTTATGGTATGAATTTTAAGAGTTATAAACTCATTCTAATGAAAAGAAATGAATGAAACACTTACCCAGGTGATTTGATTATGTCTCCAAAGTGGAGATACCTTGGGATATTCCAAGATACAGGAAGGACAATATAAAACCGGTCAAGGCCAAGGAAAAGTCCTTTCTATCACAAAGAATGGGAGAAGTCTTGGCCTTAAGGGATTAGTTATATGTCTACAGACATTTCTAATTGTCTCAATGGAGTTTAGAGAAGGAGGTACAGGAATCTTGTAGACGTATAAGGTTGATGATCAACCTCCTATAATACAAAGGAAATCTCCCACACAGAGTCAGTTAACTGAGAATGCCAATAGTTCCATATTCATCATGTTCTGGAGATATCTATATAATTGTTGGTAATTGGGGGTCACACTATTTAATTGTTTGGGCACATTGACAATAAAATGAATCTGGAGAAATAATCCATGGAAATAATTTTTATAAGGATGAGAGAAATGATGAAATATTGTTAATATTGTAATTAAAGATTGTTAATATAAATATGAATTGTTAATATAAATAATAAATAAAGATTGTTAATATAATAAAGATTGTTAATATAAATTGAGGCATTTTGTCTAACACACTTAAATATTTAAACTTGTCCCCAAAAGTCAAGCTTCACTATGAAAAGCTAGCTTAGCTGATCATCATATTCTGAATTAGATGTCCAGATTTGTTTTATTCTAAAAGTATATTTTATTTTATGACCTACTGTTTTAGAGACATATTATTTTCAAGACCTGTTTGCTTTCAGTACCATAAAATATTATTCTTATTTCTTGCCAAGTTTTGGCAAACCATTCCATAAACCACAGATACTTTTATGATTTGATGTCTTCATAGTGTTTTTAATCACTTCTGTTAGGAGCCAATGACAAGGTGTTTTAATATCTGAGGGTGCTCACAAATCATCAGATCCACTACTAAAGCATGCCAAAAGTTTATTTTTAATTCTTTTGCATGCTGTGGAAAACTCAGAAGCCAAGTCAACCTTGAAATAAAATTCAGAATCTTTATACAGTCATTACCTCAAACTATCAGAATTGTGTGGGTGTTTAGATATTGCTTTTTAGTAAATGCACGGAAAATCTATTTTAGTACACAGTCCCATCAGAGAAGTAACATGTCAATTATGTTGAACAGTAGTGTGGTTTGCAATGTGTAGAAAACAGACATGGACTGACCTGAGCTTCCTTAAAGCAATGAGCTCAGCTGGTTGTAAACCCAAATCCTCTGGGTGTCAAGATTCCATTTCGCCCTCTGCATTAACTAGCCCCTGTATGCTTCCTACACTGAGCTTTCACAGTCAGACAGAGCCCATCAGTCGCAGGTGAGTGTCCTTGGTATTAGAACCTTAGGAAATGCCATTGCAATTTAAGAAACAGTGATCAAAAGTAACTATCTCATATCACCAGGAGTCAGTGTTAGTTTTACACTAATCCAAAATAAGTAAAGAACATCATGTTCAAAGGAACTGTTTTGTACAAGATTTGACTTTTAAGTCTGATGAATTTGAGGGTAAAAATATATATTCCTTTTGATCTGAATTCACTGGTTGTTACCTCATACCTGAACAGAGTTAGTGGAATAGGTAATAAGTTAGATAGATCCAGAAGTAAAACTGAGAAGGGATAAGGTAATAATTTCTGTGAAAGTCTGGTCTGAAAAGAGTCATTTAAAAATTATTTCCAGGATCCAAACTATCAGAACTGGGCTGAAGAAGGGAAGAGAAAGAAGTAAAAATTTGACAGTGGAGGAAATCTTCCCTTTTGAAAATCATGATTCTGTTTATTTAGTCATTAGGATAATCACACATCTAAGAATCAGTTTGTACTCATTAATTACTAAATTCCTGTTTTTGTAACCCTGAGAGTCTTCACACCTCTCTATAACTCTTTTCCCTCTAGACAAGCCCCGCAGAGTTGCCAGTCTCTTGGGCATCCATGCCAGCTTGATGATGAGCTGCTGACAGAAGTCTGAGTATTTGTGTTCATGACTGCAACTATATTCTACAGTTATTGTCTTTCTTCCCTTGAGGTCAGTATCAAAATATATTCAAACTAGAAAAAAAAACCTGCAGACAGAGTTTTGACCAAGAAGCAACAGAAATCAATAATTTCATATGTATATATCCATAAGTACATACATATATTCTACAATTGACATAAAAACCTATGCTTAAATCATTGTGCATCTCAAGATAAAATAGTAAGGTCAGGTGCCAGTGGTTCATGCTTATAAATCTACCTATTCAGAAGCTGAGATCTGGAGGATTGTGTTTGTAAGACAGAATGTCCACAAGACTCTGTCTCCAAAACAGCCAGCAAAAAGCATGGTTAGAAGACCCATGGATAGAGTACCAGGTGGGGAAGGAAGCTAAGAGGATGTGAGGGCTGAATTCACACTCTGATACTGCCCCTTCAAAAGAAGGATAAAAATAATAAAATAATTCTAAGGATAAGAGTCACACAGATTCATATGCATATTTTTGAGAAAAAAATTGAAATAAGCTCTCTAGTTTTGTGTGTTCTTATTTGGCTTACAATCACAAATTTTGGAAGCCATACTGTTAGGCAATACATTCTTACATTCCTTCCTTAAATTTGCTGTAGATGGAACTACTGAGAGAAGCCATCTAACCCATTAAAAACTGCCCTGTGGTCAATCTTCTGCTTTGCTTTCCTTAGGGGAAAACTTGCTTTGCTCTATGGTATCCAGTCCTTTTTATTCTCTTCTGAAGATAGGAAAGTGGATAAATGAACTACAGTTAAGATATATTGTTTCCTAACTGTTAAAACTGTATAATCATCTGTTCCTGGTAAAAGGAGTAACAATGATATGACCATAAGGCTTTCTGATTAATTGTTAGTGTTTTGGTAGCATTGGGGATTGAACTAAGAACCTCATTCTTGCTAGGCAAGTATTCTACCCCTTGAGCTATTTTTGCTTTAGTTAGTGTTCAGGTAGAGTATTGGTATTTTGCCCAGACTGGCTTTGGACTATTCTCCCACCTTGACCTTCCATGTAGCTAGCAGTACAGATTTGAATAATCATACTTGTCTTGTGTTTGAAATGAGGTCTAGCTAATTTGGGATAGGAGTGGGAGTGTCTTGAGATTGCCTTGAATGGTGATCCTCTCACATAGCTAGGCTAGCAAGCAAACGATCCTATACTTAGTCCTAATCAGTAAATTTTCTTCAGACTTTTACAACCCAGGATATCCTCAATCTCATAGATATAAGCAGCAGTGTGTCAGAAAAACAGATACCCGACATTTGAAATGATCCTGGAGTATGCAATGACTCTGCCTCCCACCTGTCTGATGTGATTCTCCACATCTCTCTTTAGAAGCTGTTCTCCTGCTGCGCCTAAGCAGAATGGTCTTTGCTGGTGATGGACTCCATTATCTTTGGTTTGGGTTTCCCAAATAATCTTTTTTCCTTGTCCCAAAGATGTATGTCCTTGGATCATTGTTCTTTTCAAGTGGTAAGCAGTTACCTTGGATTTGTAATTTCATATCTTTTCTTTTATACTTGGCTTGTAAAAAACTGATAATTTGATAATTCTATCTGGAAGCATTTCCAACATTTAAAACCCACTTTTTACTACAAACTATAATAAGATCAATGTGATCACTGAAAAATTAGTCGAAAGTGTCAAAAAGTTAGCAAGTAGGATTTATTTGTGATACCCAAATGTTAGACACTCAGAGCTTTAAAAGTAATCATCTTTGAGACACTATTCATGTACTATAAGATGCCGCTCACTTACTAGTATGTTCATAAATAGCCAAAGGACATATTTCTTGATACTTTTGAGAAATAATAGGTGGTCTTTAAATTCTTAACATAAGAGCCCTTATTTTACCTTTCAAACAAGTGATTGTATTGGAATACAACCATGAAATGAAATAAAGAGAAATGCAGAATTTAATCTTTGTTTTCTCAATTCAGAATAGTACCTACTGTTAAGAGTGGGCAAAGAGGTCTATGATTAGTATTTTGAAGAAACTCCATACTGCTTTCTAGAGTAGATGAACAAGTTTACATTCCCATCAACAATGTAGCAGAGTTCCCTTTGGCCACATACCCACCAGCATCTTCTATTATTAGTTTTCTTGATAATGGTCATTCTAACTGGGGTGAGGTGGAATCTCAGCATTATTGTGTTTTACATTTTTTTATGGCCATCCCTTCATGTGTCTTTAGGCCAGTTTAATTTCTTCTTTAGAGAAGTTTCTCTTATGTCTTTAGCCAGTAATTGCACTCCTGGGCATTTATCCAAAAACCCACAAGCAAGGCCATACAAAAGCTACCAGTACAACTATGTTCATTGCAGCATTATTTACCATACCTAAGACATGGAACCAACACAGATGTCCCTCAGTAAATGAACTGATCAAGACAAGGTTGTATACATACACAATGGAATTCTATGCTTCCATCAGAAAGAATGACATTACTTCATTTGTAAGGAAATGGAAAGACTTGGAAAAAATTATATTAAGCACAGCAAGATAGACCCAAAGAAACATAGGCTTCATATTTTCCTAATTTTCAAAAACTGTCTAAGATATTTTTAGCAGAGGACCACAAAAGCTCAATATCTGTTCATATGACAATATAAAATGATCCTTATTGAAATGAACTTATTGAAATTCCAAGAAATGGAAACAAGGGTGCTTTTTTACTGTACTGTTTGCAGCTATTTCTTTTTTTTCCTTTCTTTTTAACCTCCTTGGTTTATTCCTCGATGTCACTGTTTTTGATTTCTGTACCCTTTGTCTTGTATATGAATTTATATGATTTGGGGAAAGAAAAGGGAATCACAGAAATAGTGGAATAAAGCATGAACAATGCAACAGTGACACTCTCTAGACACTATTTTGGAAACCAACTTTACAACTCAGTAGGAGGGGAGTCAGGTGTGGGAGGGAAGTAGTAGAAAATGGGGGTGGGTAACACTGTTCAAAAAGAAATATACTCATTACCTTACACATGCAACTGTAACCCCTCTGTATATCACCTTTACAATAAGAGTTTTAAAAAAGAGAGTGGGCTAAAACATCAAGATATACTTGGCCAATATTGTTCCTCTTTACTTCATTTACATAGAAAATAGAGAAGGTATCTAATATTAAATAGAAACCTAGTGACTTCCATTACTCAGGTTGCTTCATTTTTTAAATTAAAATTAACTGATTTCTTTTCTCTAGGTTAATTAATACCTTTATTAAGTATCATACAAATATGTTACCTTTGGATCTGCCTCCCTGATTTTTGAAAATTCTCCCAAAACATCACTGAGGCTCCAGTCAGCTCCCTCCTCAAAAAAATTTCAAAGCCTGAATGAAGAAAAGAGTGAGTCAATGGAATTTTCATTGCTGGGACTCCCTCTGTGTAGTGTTTGAGTTTCAATTTTAGTATCTTTATTACTAGATAATCTCTTGTCCTCTTACTTGTCCCAACCTCTAGGATTATTAATGAGAGATCAGATGAGAACTTACTAAGACTAGTAGACCTTTTTACCTTATTGGAGAGGTATATAGGATATAGCCTTAGAATTTTTGTAAATTTTGCAAATGTAATAAATTACAATTGTGAACAATGCAATAGCTATCTGTTACATTTCCTCTTGTATTGGGAGCCCTGAAGAAATGGGTATTATGGCAATTTGGATTACTTTTCTTTTGGTGGTGAATTTTATAAGCCAAAATTATTTAATTGTGAACTCTGTAAATGCTGGATCCATCCCTGTCTTTTTCTCTAGGATAATCTGTATTATTCTTCCTGGGATATATTAAACATGAAAGGATATTGAAGTAGTTCAGCCTTTTATTATTATGGTAGTAGAATCTGGAAGGAATAGCTCCCATAGGTCTTTGCATTCAAAGGTTCTTCGTACCTTAATGCAGTAGGAATGTTAGTTGTTTCAGTCAATGGATCAATATTTGTATACACACTACAATTATAGCTCTAAATGGAATTGTAAGCAATGGGAATTTTCTTCCTTTGGTTAGAGGTCTGGGTGCTGTATCTAGAAAAACAGTATCCATGGCAACTTGATGTTCAACTAGTAACTTGAACATTTTCCTTTTTATTTACATTATTATGATTTATAATCACACTAATGACCTCCAGTTAGGCATTTTTGGGCCATTAACAACAGGCTCCATTAGAAGCCTCCAGTTTCACCTGAGACTACAATGCTTTCAAATTTATTATTAATGAAGGAATATAGCTAATCTGAAGGTCATTATTGCTTAAATAAGGCCTTGGGAAGATAATGTAAGGCTAGCAATTAGGTAGGCTTTTAGACAGTTTTGGAGCGTCTCTGTATGCGCCACTATCACCAGAACAATGATAAAATAATAATGAAAGTCCAGACATCTGATGAAACTCAAGTGAAGGTAAAATCTATTTCCAGGTTGTTGGCCTTTTAAAAATAACCAGGAGACTTTAATGATGTGAGAACTATATACAGTCAGGAATTCCTAACTTGCTTACTCATCCTTAGTCTCCCATTAAGATTCCACCCACTCTTCTTGAAACTACCTGCCCTAGAACGCATTTCCTGCTGAGTTAATTACCTTGCAAAGTCAAGAGTATCACTGGCCTGTTTATGTTAATTGCCCTTGCTGGTTACAAGTGAGGAAAAGAGAATCAAAACTTAATGTGGAAAGCTGTTGAGTTCTATAGTGAACAAGCAATTGTAGTTGTTTTTTAAATTTTAAGTCATTTATGATGTTTTCATTCTTTGGAAAAAGCATATACTATGCAATAACCATATAAGGCAAAACCACATTTTCCTTCTTGCTCTCATTGTACTTATTCATTTACTTTACTGAAATCTCTAATCCTATCTTTACATTTTTCTTCCCTAAATACCAAATATTTGTATGTGGTTCCTTTTTTTAAAAAAAAAGAAGACAGTCTCTTATACTTGGTTCTCTTCAGAGAAATTCCTTATTATTCCCTGTAATGCAAGCTTATTAAAACTATAACCACTTCCCTTAAATCTTTTTCTTTCATTTCTCAGTCTACTGCAATCAGTCAAACACTACCCATTGTGTCACACTACATCAATCAATATTACTAGACATGCTGTGATCACAAAATTGGACTGAACACTTCAATTATTTCCTTGTACAATCTCTTGGATAGATATTCAATTGCTCCATATAATCTCACTACTCTTTCCTTTATCATATACATATATGTACATTATCATTCCTTGTCTTTACAAAATTCTTTGTGGAAACCCATTTTGATCATTCTGTAAATATTGGTCTCTGTGGTATTTTGTCTTTTCTTCTCACTATACTCAATTCCTGTTGATTCAATCTAATTATATGGCCAAAATAACATCAATGCACATCAACAATACACATCCTGAGTTGCAAATGCACTACATGACTTAGCTTAATACAGTCTTGCATTCCTGGTATATATCCATATTACTTTTCATTAATAATATGTCCAATATCTTCACATTGCTTTCCATGTATATATTCTTATTGATATCCCATCTATTATTTACCCACATAATGTAGAAAGCACAATCCTTATTTTGAACACACCTCTCAAGCCACTCTACAAATTCAGTAAATTCTATCTCATTACCATTTCAAAACTCTTCCTCAGAGCAATGCTGCTGACACTGCGTTCCTTCTATTTCTCACTAGACACACTGCATTCACCTCAACACATTAAATCCATTCTCAAATACAGTGATCTTTTCAAAACACAAATCTCATCATGTTCCTCTTCTGTATAAAAATTTTCAGTTACTTGACATTTGCCATATGATAAGTTTGAATTTTTATCAATGTCTCAAGAATAAGTAAAATGGATCTTAGAATATAAAATCCATGTGAACAAATTTCAAATCTTTTCATTTACCATCTTCTTCTCAGTCTACATTTAAGTGGACCTCACAGCTTGTAGAGGCTGAATAAATGTAAAGTTCTCAAATAGATCTATTAATTCTCTCATTTGTCAAGACCACGGATCACTTGCCTTTTGCTTCTTTGTTTTTATTATTTTATATTTATGATATTTTTTCCTGTATGCATAGAATGTACTTATATTCACCCTTCAATTTTTCTTTCTTTTCCGTCCTTCTACGCAGTTTCCCTTCACCAACCTCATCCCTAGTTATCTTTACCATCTTTCATATCCTTGTTTCTTTCTTGGATACCACATATGACAGAAAACATTTACTATTTATTGTGTGCCTGGCTTATTTTATTTAACCTGATAATCTCCAGTTATAGGCATTTTCCTGCAAATAACATATTTACTTTGTTCTTAATTGCTGAGAAAATACAGGCCTGTGCCTATAGCTTAAGTGTTTTCCCTATATTTTCCTATTGGTTCAAAGTGTCAGGTCTTAGATTAAGGTTTTAAGTCCACTGCAAGTTTATTTTTACAGGAATTGAGAAAGGGATCTTTCTAATTTTAGTCTTCTACATGTGTATATTCAGTTTTCTGGCAGCATTTATTAAAGAAGTATCTTTATTTTTTCAATGTAGGTTTTAGATGCTCTGTCAAGAATAAGATGACTACAGTTACACGGGTTTATTTCTAGGTCTTCTATTCCCTTATTCCACATATCTGTTTTTGTACTATTACCAAACTCTTTCACAGTCACTTACTTCTTTTCAAGACAAGCTTACAATTGTACTCTATTACATACATTTCAAACTCTTAAGTCTTAAGACACCCATGCTGGATTACTGTAGTTCCTGATTCTTCCTGCAAATCTTTACTTAAATCTTTTAAGATTTACCAACAGGCTTGATACAACTTTTTATCTTCAGCATTTTGCTGGGCATATACTAGTTCTTGAGTAATATTTGCCTCTGAAATGACTTTAATGGCTGGGCGCCGGTGGCTCACAACTATAATCCTAGCTATTCAGGAGGATAATATCTGAGGATCACAGTTCAAAGCCAGCGGGGGCAGGAAAGTCCGTGAGACTCTTATCTCCAATAAACCACTAGAAAACCGGAGGTGGCGCTGTGGCTCAAGCGGTAGAGCGCTCGCCTTGAGCTGAAGAGCACAGCATGGCCGACCTCCCCCCCCCCAAAAAAAATAAAAGAAATGGCTTTAATGCATGATTTCCAGAGCCTCTGGGTAGGGCAAGGTTCAATAGAGTTCTCTATGGAAGGAATACATCAAAATGGCTTCCAAACATGTTTCTTTCCTAATTTCTGGAACCTGTGACTATGTTATAATTTGTGGTAAAGGGACTTTTGTATATGCAATTAGTTTAAGGCTCTTGAGATAAGAAGATTTCCCTGGGTTATTCAAGGAAGACCATATTATAAAAAAGGGTCATTATAAGGGAGACCAGAGGGTCAAGGGGAGATGAACTGTAATAATAAAAGTAAACATTAGAATAAACACTTGAAGTTAAGGGCCTCAAACTAAGGAAGGTAGCTAGATTCAAATCCTAAAGCCTAAAACAGCATTTCTTTCTAGGATTCTTATGGAGAGAAGATGTATCACTAGAACTCTGACTAATGTCTCTGTTTCACAGGCCCTATATTTAAATATATATACATACATATATACATATATATATATATATATGTTATGTTTTTCTAAGGGTCATGTAGACCTCAAGAGAAAGGACTCTCACATTACTGTTTATTCTCACCTTTTCAACACCAGTAACACCAATAATATTAAGAGATCAATTCTACCTACATTATTTTGGTTCAGAAAACATTTATAATGAATATTTACAAACTTGACTATGATTAAACAAGTCTTAAGAACTTTATAGAAATCTGGTATTTATCCTTTAATAATTTGTATTGATAGATTCAAAAATTACAATACTGTTAATTTATGCTTGTTTAGTGTTTGTTCTGTCTCATATTGAATTATGATTTAATGCGTAGCCATCCTGTTTCCGTAATGACAAGAAGCTCTTAGTTCTGATCTGTGTGCAGACTATTCATATAAATAAAAAGAGGCAAACTCATGAGATAAGTACCACTTATTAAGAAGAATAAAAATCAGTTGCATATCCACAAATAACAAGAATCATATATGTGGAGGAATCCTGATACACTGTTTAGAATATCAGCTGGAATTTCGCCAACCACTTTATTCAAGCTAATACTTGAATAAATAAAATATTATGTCCTTTTATGCTTTTTTATTTTTTTGAAATGGATTCTTGCCATGTTTCTTAGGATAGCCTTGAACTCACTATGTAGCGTAGCTTGTCTTTATTTATACTGTTCCTGCCATCATCTCCTAATTACTGGCATTACAAAGGCTTGGTGCTGTTTAAAATTATAGCTTTGTTAATCTATATTTTCATGAACTCCAAATATTTTAACATGTCAAAATTTTCTTTATAATTTAATTTAGTTGTGACTTTCCCACCACATGCAAGAACTCATAATTTTGTCTGTGGTATCTATTTCTGATCTATCTTTTTATCCAGCCCAGTCCTGTATTCTTATCTTCAAATTTAAAAAGCAGTGAGAAAACTCTAACTGTGCCTTTATCCTAAAGAGAAGACATTTTTTTTCCCTCCATAATCTTTTCCTGTCTACCTAATACAGGGTTTTGGGGTTTTTTTTTAGAAGATCTAAAACTCTTGTCATTCTGAAAGTTATACGTGGGGTTATATTAATTTTCAGTTATTAGTGAAGTGTTGGTTAGTAGTATAGTTCGTATACTTAATGTGTTTATGTGATTCTTGATAGTCTAAACAAAGTCCATTCACTAGGATTTAAGAATGGAAATTGGAATGTATGATTGAGCTTCCTGGTAATAGAGATTTGAATCTTTGCTGTAAGTATAATATAAAGCATAAAATAACATTTGCTGGAGCAAAAGCTTGGCTGACCTTTTTGACTTCATTTTAGAACTGTGTGAACACTCTGATTGCCTTGCTAGCATTTCTGGTATTGGTTATACCAATACATTATTCCAATATTATTTGTTGTACTATGCTGTCTATATTTTCTACTATGTTATTTTTGACATTAATGTACCACATAGAAAATAAGCAGGAAAGAACAGGTCAATTTTGCAAATTTATTGTAATTTGTTAGCTTCTATGAATTATGTATCAGTCTGCTGTCGTTTTATTAGGGTTTGTGGATACAGGGAACAAATGCCTCATTAATCTGAGAAATGTTTTTCTGTCCGTATTCTCCACAGAAAGTTTTAACACATAAAGAAGTGACAATAATATGGGATCACATATTACCTTAAAAAAAGAAATACTTATTGGAATCACAGGTTAAAAGTAACCTGAATTTAAGAGCCTAGGATGCTGGTTTGAGATATCATTCCTAGACCCTGCAGGTAGTCTCCTTCATCACTAAGTGTGCACACGTGAAAAATAAAACAATAGGGTTTTGTTTTGTTTTTTCTTATTATGAAAATACTGTACAGAGGGGTTACAATTACATGGGCAAGATAATGAGTACATTTCTTATCAAGCATTGTAGCCTCCTCCTTTGTTTCCCCTTCCCA
>NW_012267269.1:7919153-7946847 GCF_000151885.1 Dipodomys ordii
TGAACTCTGGGCCTGGGCGCTGTCCCTCAGCTCTTCAGCTCAAGGCTAGCACTCTACCACTTGAACCACAGCACCACTTCCGGTTTTTTTCTTTTTGCTTATGTGGTGCTGAGGAATCAAACCCAGGGCCTCAGGCATGCAAGGCAAATGCTCTACCACTGAGCCACCTTCCCAAGCCCAGTACCATTTTCTATAATCAACATTTTTATAATGTATGACTATGCATTGTATACTAGGAACAGAAGTCAAATAGAAAGCAAGAAATCATGGCTTTGGGATTTTGCTTATCAATCATTAATCATGTCATAAATCCATTCTGACTTTCTCTTTTTGTAAGTCATAATGACATTTGTCCTCTCAAATACACAATTATATTTAAAGAAAACGAGTAGTATGAAATATGTAAAATGATTTAATAGATTAAAGTACAATATCCAAAATAGGAATTTTCCTTCACAATTGAGATTTCCATGTTACATAACTGAGAAAATAAGTATACAAAAAATAAGTAATCAAAATTTCTCCTTTAATTGTGTGAATCTTTATATTACATACCCATACAAAGCAAGCATACAGAGTAATATGCATTTTTCATGAACTCACATGTCACCAGGTCTAGGTACTAAGAGTAATAGGTCTCTTTAGGGAAACTCTCTTGCCAAGTTTCAACAGTAAGGAAGGGGTAGACTCAGGCCATACACTCATATCTCTGCTCTCTACATAAACTAACCATTACCTCTTTCAGACAAAAATCAGTAGTAATGAGGGGTATTGAACTTGACTTTGAGGAAGTGTGTGTTTGTGTGTGTGTGTTGTTTGTCCTGGGGCTTGAACTCAGACTTTAGGCACGGTCTCTGAGCTTTTTTGCTCAAGGCTAGCACTACAGCTCTATTTCTTTTCTTTCTTTTGGGTGCTTAATTGGAGATAATAATTCCATAGACTTTCTTGCCATGTATGTCCTTGAACCATGATTCTTAGATCTCACCTTCTAGTAGCTAGGATTACAGGTGTGAGCCATGACTCCTGTTTGACTTGGAGGAGGCTTTCAAGAGCAAATTGAAATTAAGTTTTTCCCATTACATTTAGAAAATGTTTTTGTTAAAATACATTTTATAGGAGTTGAATCTTTCTTATCTTACACTATTACACTACAAATAAAAATAAACAAAACAAAATTCAATGAAGACATTTACAAGCATTACATACATTTTTAGCATTTTTGTAATTCACAAGTTTATGGAACTGGTTTCTCAATCTCCAAATATTTATGACATTTTGCTTGACATTTAACAATTATAATGGAAGGGAAGTATCTTAAAGGAGACTACATACTTAGAAGAAGAAATAGTGGGCAAGACTAGAAGAGAAAAAAATTATATTACAAAGATGAAATTGAAAACATATAAAGAATTTGTAAGAGTCCTAAAGTAAATGAAGTTTATATACATATATATGTATATAATATATATATATATACACCTATATCTATCCATCTGTATGTATATATATATATGTATCACACACAAAATAGCCATAAATATCTGTTTCTTAGGAATTTAAAATGACTATAATTGACACTATGGCAGCTGCAAGGATAAAACAACTTAGACTTATGAACACAGTATATGACAAATACATTTGACCATTAAACTGTCAAGCAGTTTACAACTTTAAGAAAATTACTTCATCCAGTGGATTTCCTGCTTACAGGTTGTATTTGAAAGATTATGATAGGATGAGGGTTATAGTTCAGAAAACAAAGTGATAGAATCAGCTGATTCTTTAAAATATATTAAGTATAGTTCATTTAGCAACCAAATTGCCACTTATTATTTGATTTATAATAAATTTTTAAATTGGTGAAAAATACCAACCTATGTCTTAAATAGATGTCATGGTTCAAAGGACCTGCCATAAAAAAGCAGACACCAAATTTGGAAAGAGAAAAAAACAAGAAAGAAAGAAATGTGTTAGTTTTGGGAAAAATGAATATGGGATTCTCAAGTCTGAGATCTGAAATCAAGTGTAACTTATAATGTGAGAAGTATATTCAAAAAAACTAAAAGAAGTAGGTAACAAATTGAGGAAAATTGAAATAGAAAACCACCAGAAACATGGTACTCAGACAAGCAAAGACTGACTTGTTGCATACAGTGGTATGAATAGTTTATGTAGTGTCCTAGAGCTTTGACACCTACAATTCAAGTCTACTCAGTTGTGGGTAATATTGTTCAGCATTACCTCGAATACTACGTTGTTGAACCTTGTTTAATTCTTTTTTAAAATTAAATTTTATTGTCAAGATGATGTACAGAGGGGTTACATTTACATATGTAAGGTAGTGAGTACATTTCTTGTTGAACATTGTTACCCTCCCTTGTTTTCTCTTCCACTTTCCCTTTCCCCAACTCCACCCCACCCCCCGCAAGCTGTAAAGTTCATTTCCAGCATATTGTCTTGTGAGTATCATTATTGCATTGGTTTTAGTTTGCCCTTTGTCCTTTGTCTTACATTTTTTTGTTCCCCTTTCCTTCCCTAATTCAGATAAACATATATACAATACACAAGGTACCAAAATCAAATACAGTGACAACAGTGGATACCATAGGCCAAAAAAAAAAAGACGAAAGAAATAGAACTTCACATACGATATGAAAAACAACAATTTGACAATTTTGACCTAAAAATGTAACAAATTTTGTATTCTATACACAGGAGAGGATTAAGCTTATTTACCTACAGCATATCTGACTTAAACTTGGCAAGGATATAAAAGTAAACAATCCTTTTGAAATGAGAACCAACCTGTTCCTGCTGACTCAAATTAGAAAGGCATTGCTTAAGTGTATGTTAAAAAATGTCATATACTAAAAAACATGTGCTCCACAATTTTCTAACAGTGTACCAAGAAAGAAATAGTTCAATATAGGATACTTTATATATTTTACATATATTTTATATAACTTTCAATTTGGGTCTATTAGCCTAACTCCTTTTGCTATGTAAATTCTCTACCTCATAATCAAGTGTGCAAGGAACTGATAGTAGTAGTAAGTTCCAGAATGTTAATGAAGAGAGAATATATATATATATATATATATGTACAAAAATGTGCCTTGCTTTAGGGAGATACCACAACACATTCAATTACTACAAGAAGAGTGTGCTTTCTTGTAGAGTTTTGTCCTTAAAAAAATGTAATTGAATAGAGCAGCTGCTTAGGTGCAAAGCCTAATAGAAGAGTTATACTTCTCAACCAAAATGTTTGTTAATACTAGGAAAGACTTCTAGTTTTAATCCTCCAAAAGGATTCTAAAACATGCTTGTTTAGAAAACATGAGGAATGTTATACAATGCAAAGCATGCTACTTTGATTATCTCAGACATAACAAATGGGCTAATTTGTACTTTGAAAGCTTCCTGCAGCACATTGTGTATTGACTACTTTGAATTCCAGCCATCTTTGCATATCAGCTTTGGAAGCTCTCAAGGCTATGGCCATTTGTTCAGATTAGGTCTGTCTTCAGTAGATAAGTCACTGAAGCAATTTGGAGCACAAGGGGAAAACGTAGTGCTTTTTGATGGTCTGAAAGCAGAAAACATCTCTGGCCCAATTAATTAATGCCATGCCTTAACATTTCCTATTCAAGGTTGTCTATTTCTTTCACACCTGTGAATTTTAATGTGCAGTTTCAACATGCATTTTCTTACTTGTCCATAGACAAAAGATATTCTGAGGAGAATGATGGACCCTTTGCTAAGTGATTTTCTGATCACCATTATGTCAGAAAGCAAAGTATACTAGTTAAGACCCTCAACTTGGGTCTATTACCCTAACTCCTTTTGCAATGTAAATTTTCTACCTCATAATTAAGTGTGTAAGGAATTGATAGTAGTAGTATGTTCCAGAATGTTAATGAAAAGAGTATTAGATTATACATATCTAACTTTAAGTCCATATATAGTCCATCTGTATTTCTGACTTTGTCATTGTTATTTAGGTTTATTAGGGCTTAACTTTCACTTACACAAAGATACAAGTAATATTTTTTAGATAAGAAATAAACAAAGGTGAAATAGAATGTTTAATTTTTGAAAATGCATCATAAATAAACAAGTTTGTAAATCACACACATAAAATTACTTTCAATTATTTGGAAATCTTATGTCTTTTCCACTGTCTCATAAGGTAAATTGATTAATTAATTTGTCATTACTGAAATTGTGGATCCCCTTTTCACATAAAAATGATTTGTTTGTTCAGAAAATATTTATTGAAAAACAAATCAAAGAAAGATTGAATAAATGAAATTGTATCAAACTGAAACAAACTGCATGGAAAAGAACACAGCTGCCATGACAAATAAAATACCCACAGAATAGAGAAGATTTTTACTAGTTATGCATCTGACAAGGGCTTCATATCTAAAATATTCTTAGAGCTCAAAAATAGGCCCTTCCCCAAATAAAACCTCAAAAACTCAACAACCCAATTAATAAATGGGCTAAAGATTTCAAGGGACTTAGAAAGACTTTAAAAGCAACTTCTCAGAAGAAGGAAGACCGATAGATATATGAAGAAATGTTCAACATCCCTGACCATA
The DNA here is from genome assembly GCF_000151885.1 of Dipodomys ordii. Classification (NCBI taxonomy): domain Eukaryota; kingdom Metazoa; phylum Chordata; class Mammalia; order Rodentia; family Heteromyidae; genus Dipodomys; species Dipodomys ordii. Next base: position 7,923,758 of record NW_012267269.1, read on the forward strand.
GATGAAAGGCCTATCAAAATAACATTGAGGTTCCATCTCACCCCAGTGAGAATGGCCTTTATCAATAAAACTAACAATAACAGATGCTGGTAAAGATGTGGCCAAAAAGAAACACTGCTAAACTGTTGGTGGGAATATAAACACTCTGGAAGCACTCAAAGGACTGATCCAGCAATTCCACTCCTGGGAATTTATCCAATAGACCACAAACAAGGCCAGGCTAAAGCTACCAGCACAACTATGTTTGTTGCAGCATTGATTACCATAGCCTAGATGTGGAATCAACCCAGATGCCCCACAGTGGACAAATGGATCAAGAAAATGTGATATATATACATATATATATATATATATATATATATATATATATGATGGAATTCTACACTTCCATCAGAAAGAATATTATATCATTCATAAGGAATTGGAATATCTTGGAAAAAATTACATTAAGCAAAGTAAACCAGACCCAAAGAAACATACATTGCATGATTTCCCTCATTTGTTGTAACAAGAATGTGCCTATAAATTTACAGGATAAAAACAATGGATGGGCCGGGTGCTGGTGGCTAACACCTGTAAACCTAGCTACTCAGGAGGCTGAGATCTGAAGATCACGATTCAAAGCCAGCCCGGGCAGGAAAGTCCATAAAACTCTTATCTCCAATAAACCATAGAAAACCGGAAGTGGCATTGTGGCTCAAGTGGTAGAGCGCTGGCCTTGAGCTGAAGAGCACAGGGACAGTGCCCAAGCCCAGAGTTCAAGCCCCACGGCCAACCAAAAAAAAAAAAAAGGATGGTAAAAGCCATAAAAAATAAATTTGGACATGATAAATTTTAACATTTACACAGTGAGACTAGAGGAGGATAATCTTTGCAGAGGATCACAAAGTCTCAATACCTAGGTACATTATAATCATATAAAATGTTTTTATCAAAATAATCTCCAAGAAATGAAATCAACAAGTTTATTGTTACATTTTTTTCCTCTCTTTGTTACTGTTTTTCTCTTCTGTACCTTCTATCTTGTATGTAACTTTATCTGTTTGGGGAAGGGTAAGATGGGTAAGATGGTGGGATATATGGCAAATAAATACAGCAGTGATACTCACCAGACACTTTTTTGAAAATGAATAGTGATTTAGAAGAGGAAAATCTGGGAGAAATAGAGGAAAGAGTGACACTGTCCAAAAATCAATGTACTCATTATCTGACTTATGTAACTAACACGTCTGCATATCATCATTATAATAACAATTAAGAAGAAAATATTTATTAGAAAAATTTGATAATAACTGGACAACTTTAAGTGCAATAAAAGGTAGATTCAAATGTGATTGTAGTTGACATTCTGGCTAAAACATAGAAAATATATTTTCAAGATGGATGAGGAAAATGATATCATTTTAATACAAACAGGAAAAATGTTGGAAACCCATAGGAAGCAAATTATTCTAAGGATTAGCTATTTCTGTAAAAGTAGAAAAACACCATTGTTTTAGCTTTTCTTAAAATACCAAAAGTGTTTCTAGAAATTGACATAAGACTAATCATAATAATTGGAGATTCAGTACAAAATGAAAATGTGTTGTTGTTGTTTACAAATCATTTATAATTTCAAGCATGGGACATTCTAAGGACAGGGAACTATGCAGATGCATATCAAACCCACAAAGCAAGCCTAGGAGTTAGTGAACTCAGAGATGAAGGCCTGATCAACTGGAGTGAATGGTGAAATGAGATAGAAGGTCTTCTTAGGAGCAGAAGTGAAAACAAAATTAAATTTAGGGGTAAAGTAAGAGGCAACAATGCTTGTGAAACATAACATGGCAACAAGGAGGACTGGTCAGGGAGACCTTCAGATTGTGAGGAAGATGATTCTTTGTATGAGAAAAGAGGAAAGCAAAATTGGGCAAGGAGAACATAAGATTGTAATTGAGAGCTGACAAAATCTTAGCCAAACCAATGAAGAGCTATAAAACAAATGGCCCAGCAAAGGGGTCCTAAGTTGATTGAACGGTTATGCCTTAGTACTTCTTCCATAGTTAAAGTATTGGCTAGAGGTCTTTTAGGAAGAGCATAACAATGACTTGTAGACTGCCATAGATGCTGCAAGTGACAGCCAGAAACTGTCAATTCACTGTACAAGAAGTAACTAAACAAATACTCTATTGATGAAATGACTGCTCGCAGAGCAGAGCACTTGTAAAGCTGTTATAGGAGTGGCATTGGGACTTTTCTGCGTGGGAACATTTAAAAAAGGAATTCAAATTTCAACCTTTGGTTCACCTCTAATAAAATCACTTATATTTATCAATTACTTTATGGTTTTCAAAGAATTTTGCTTTCATATCTAAATTGAAAACTCACACACACACACACACACACAACTATTCATTCCCAGCAGAAGTACAAGAATGAGATTATTCTTCATCTCTATTCTATATTTTGTAGATGTAAAGTAACAATGCTATGAAATGTCTGTCCTCTTCAGAGAACTGCTTTGCCATCTCTCTTTGTGAATGGGGATATCCTGAAGCCTCTTTTTACATAAATTATATACAATTGTGATTTATCGCTGGAAGGTAAATCCAAAATTGCCAAATCTCTATTTAAAAATGGAAGTTGTTTCTTCTTTTTTCACCTTATGTTCAATCTATCTGTGGTTGAAAATAATTTTACAAGCCATCTACTCTATTCCTTCATAAAATCATTTAATCATAACTTACTAATATCTGGCTTGTATCAGATACTTTACTAGATACTGAAAATAAAATGTTGAAAAGAGTTTTAACAATTTTTAAATTCTATAAACAGTGATTTTCACACTATTGTAAACTATCAGAGTAATTTTTGAAGAATTTATTAGGATGCTAATTCCTAAGTTTTATCTCCAGAGATTTCAGTTCATAGTTTTGAGAATTGAGCATTTAAAGAAATGGAATATTCACTAAAGGGAGCATATACATGAGAGTAATTCAATTACTATCAGATATAGTAAGATAAATAATAATCCTCCAAAATGTCTATATCCTTACCTTAAAAACTTATGTTTATGTGTGTATGTGTGTATTTGTGTGCATGTGTGTGTTTTATCTGACATGAGAAATTTTTAACTATCATGAAATGGAAAAAAATATTTTGGATTACCTGGGAAAGCATAATGCAATCACAAGGTATACTTACAAGTGGTAGACAATGTGTCATTACAGGAAGAAGTGACCACAGAGGTCAGAAGAGGAGGGAAGATCAGCTGTTTATTCTCTATCATGTTGGTGACCAGAAACTGGAACTTATTGCAGCAGTCTACCCTTGGGGAAAGACTATGGTTTCCAGAAAGTGAATTAAATACAAAATACAGAGTACATTTTCTATTGAATATGTATTGTTTCTGCATTGTCATAAAGTTAAAAAATTGTAAGTCAAACGTTCATAAGTTAGGGACTATCTGTATATCATGGATGAAGTATTTTTGTCTTTTAAAAATCACTTCAATTTTAATAGAACTAAGTCAAATATCGGGATCATAGAGAGCTGAATAACCTGCATTTTTATACATCCAAACCTCAGAGGCCTCTACCCTCAAATGCTAAGCAAATAGCCACCCTGAGAATCAGTGATGATCAAGGAAATGTGTAACTTGGACTTACATTCACAAACATCACACCATTTGTATGGGAAACATGAGGCATGAATTGTACTGAGTAGAAGCCAATAGCAGAAGTATTTTCATTCATCTACAACTCTATGGGAATTAATATTACCATCAAATTTAAAAAGGAACAAACAAAAATCTGAAAAAATGATATACCTCCCACCAACTGCATAAATCACAAGGGATAAAAAAAACACAAAAAATTGAAAAAACAAGGCAATGTAAAGAAATCTAAATATAGTGAAATAATTAAACTAATCAAATCAAATAATGAAATGTTTAAAATCCAAATAATTCAAGTCTAGTTTTGAAAATGATCAAAATAACCCCCTCAGGAATTCAATGAATTGGAAAATCCAGAAGAAATGATAAAGTTTAAGTGTATATGATCTACTAAAATGGAGCAAGGAAGTTATGGATAACTTGAATATATCTCTAATAATCAATGAGATTGAGATAATTAGAAACATGTTTCAACAAAGAAAATCCAAGGAGTAGAGAAACACACTGCTAGATACTAGCAAGTATTTAAAGAACTTAGAGTAGGTCTGGAGGAAGATGGTTGAGGAGAAGCTGGGTGCTAAACAAGCTCTTGCGTAGAAACCAGTTTTAGTGTTCCAGTGAAAAGTTCAAGGCTAGAGAATCACACCAAGTGTGCAATCATAGTACAGAGAGTTTGGCCAGAGTGGAAAAATTCAGGCAGTTTGGTTAAGGAGATGGATTTCAGCACTCCCGGGTGCCCAGCGGTGTAGGCGGCTGCTGCTGCCACAGCCTCTGCTGTAGCCACCATATCAACAGAGAGAGTTTGGGACAAAGGCACCAGGGACAGTGTGCAAGTGGATTCTACTCACAGCCAGCAAGAACTGACAAGCAGCAGAAATCATCAGCCTGCTGACGACAGACATTCACAGACCACAAATGGCCAAGAAACCAAGGGGAAGACTTCCATAAGACACAAAAGACATCCTTACTCCTTTTCAGGGAGCAGCACTGGGAAGGTAGCCCCTCCCCACCACTGGAGAAGATGTCCATCTTTGATACTGACAAAAAACCAGGCCAGAGCAGCTAGCAGTTAACTCAGGCCTTGGAAGAAGACAATAGGAGCCAATCAACAGGTCAAAGGAACCTGATGTGCAGGGTTCAGCTCCAGCTCAGAGGAAAGTTGCCCTTTCCAGTTAGAAGAAGCTCTACTCTTGGGGAGTAACTTTCTTCCCTGGGTAAATAGAGCCAGAGGCTGTCCCACCCCACTTATTTCAGGCAGCAGACCCAGCTGAAGGAGGGTAAAAGAAAAACAGTTGGAAACTCAGTAAACATAAATCTTGAGAATGGCTCCAGGATGGGCTCTGTATCTCAGGAGCGAGACCCTCAGGGAAAAGCTACTGATTGCTGACAGGCCTCAACCCTACCCACAATCTAGCCCCATCACAGCAACTCCATGCTGGAGGAAACAGCCATCTCCCTCTTTTGTGACACTCAAAGCAGATCACTCTCACATTGAACTAGTCTGGGAGGAGGGTCATATAGTCCCTGGTAAGACAGAGAATCATTCTTCCTGCTCAAACAAATTGATTTAAGAAACCAATCAAGCCACAGTAAAAACAAACACCACAAGCAAACCAGAGACTACACCAAGAGACTGGTTGCAGACACATGGGAGACATAAGATACTCCCCCCCCCAAAAAAAAATCGAAGTATTCTTTTTTCTACCTATTTTTTAATTAAAAAATGTTTTTCTATTTTTCATCATTTTTATTTTAGGGTTTTTAAATTTTTCTTCTTACTATTTTCCTTTTGGTCCTTCATATTTTTTTGCTTTACTTAATTGCTGTTCTGTTCATCCCCAGATATATACCTGTCTTCGATTATTAGACCTTATCCTTCATTGAGTGCATATGAATTCAGATATCGATTACTTAATTCACAAATTGTCAGGCTTAACTCCTTTAATTGTAGTATTATTTATTTCTTTATAGTTATATAATTTTTTAAGTGTTTCATTTTAATTTTTTATTTTTCTTTATTTCTCTTCTCCTTTTCCTATCTCTGAGTTTAGGTCTTGGTTATATTCCCTCTCTCCCTTTCCTTCCCAACATTCTTCCAATCTTATTTTTTCCTCACAATTCTCTATAACTTAGTAATTTCTGGTCTGCTGATTCTTTCTTTGATTTTCTTAGTCCATTGATCCTTAGTTGCTTGATGTTAAATGAGATTGTGTCTTTTGAACTAGATTGTATCTGTACTGATTTTGACTTTGTCAAACAATTTGTGCGACTACAGGGCTCTGGTTGATGCTTGCCTTAAAATAGTGTTCTAACCCGGAATTGGTTTTGTTTTCAAACCCAAATGGGCAGAACAAGCTGGAGAAACACAACAAAAATGGCAAGTCCAGGTATCTCAACTCCCACTCATGATAATCAGGGAACAGAGTAGTTAATGAATAATCTAGAGGAGAGTTCCTAAAATGCTCTATTAACACTACTCGTAAACATACCAAATGAAAAGATTGAAAGCCTGCAAAGAACTCTGTGTGAACATGATAGGGAAATCCTTGCGCATGATGAGGCTCAACAAAGATTAATACAGGAACTGCTCAAGTGTGAGGAGGCTAATCAAAGATTAATAGAGGAATTGCATGAGCTGGATGAGGATAAACAAAAATTAATAGAGGCACTCATGGAATCCACAAACAGAAAGCTGAAGGAATGCATGGAGGCCACAAAGGAAATGCTGAATGAAGCCAAACAGAAGGAAAGGGAGTCCAATGAAACTATAAATGATAACCAATCAAGTAAGGGATTTGATAATGAACATTTGAAACCAAATTAATCAGGTAAAGAAGTCCATACAAAATCTAAAACAAAGCTCCAACAAAGAATAAGAAGCCCTCAAATTTGACCAATTAGAAGGAAAGAAAATTAAAAACAAAGTAGAAAGTCTGGACAATAAGTTAGACCATGCAGAAGATTAAAGTTCTGGCATTGAAGACAGCCTAGACATTATAGAGAAAGAAGAGACAAGTATTCAAGACAGATCCAAGAAATATGATAGATCTATTCAACATTTAGAAGACACCATTAAAAGGCCTAATTTAAAGCTAGTGGCTATAGAGGAAGGCCTAGAGAGAGAAGTTAAAGGGCTAGGAAATTTATTACACAGGATCCAACAGAGAACGTCCCAAATGTGCAAAAAGATAGGCCCATTCAGATACAAGAAGCTTTTAGATCCCCAAATAGACCAGACCAGTACAGGACATCCCACTTCAGATTTCTCAGCATAGACAATGAAAGCAAGAAGAGCCTGGAATGAGGTATGGCACGCCCTAAAGACAGACAAATATCAACCAAGAATACTGTACCCAGTTAAACTCTCCTTCCAAATAAAAACCTTCCACAGCAAAGAAAAATGGAAACAACATATCTCCACCAAACCAGCTGAACAAAAGATACTTAAAGATTTCCTACACATAGAAAATCAGCAGCAGCACAATAAAGGCCTAGAAACAGCCCCCAAATAGAGAATCCAAGAATCATATGAAGAACCCAGTTGGCACAGCCTCCCAAAAGAAGGATAACATGGCAGGAACTACCAAACACCTCTCAGTCCTTTCAATATTAATGGGCTTAACACTCCAATTAAGTGACATAGACTGTCTTGTTGGATCAGAAAGCAAGATCCTGCTATCTGTTGCCTTCAAGAAACACACTGTGCCCACAAAAACAAACATATTCTGAAAGTGAAAGTCTGGAATAAAACCTACCAAGCAAACCGCCCCATAAACAGGCAGGAGTTCCATTCCTAATATCAGATAAAATAGACTTCAAATTAAAATTAGTGAGAAGAGATTTTACAAAAAGTCATTACATACCAATTAAAGGATCTCTCCTTCAGGAAGATATTACAATACTGATTATCAATTCACCAAATTTATCCAAGAAACACTACTTTCCCTAAAATCTCACATGGGTCCAAAGACATTAATTGTTGGGGACTTTAACACACCACTGTCCTCACTGAATAGATGAACCCGGTAAAAACTTAATAGAGAAACCTCAGATCTAAACAACTGCATAGATCAACTAGACTTGACAGACATCTGTCAAATATTTTACCTGGCAGCATCAGAATGCATGTTCTTCTTAGCAGCAATAGAGTATTCTCCAAAATAGACCACATTTTAAGTCACAAAGAAAATTTGTACAAATTCAGAAACGTTGAAATGATGCCCTCCATGCTCTCAGACCACAAGGGAATAAAATTAGAACTCAACACCAAAAGCCACCAAAGATAGTCCCATAACACATGCAGGCTAAAGAACACACTGTTGAGCCACCAGTGGGTTATGGAAGACATTAGAAAGGAAATTCAAATGTTCATGACATTCAACAAGGATGAACACACAAATTACCAGCTCCTCTGGGACACAACAAAGGCAGTACTCAGGCAAGTTTATAGCTATGAGATATTACATCAACAAATTGCAGATATCTGAAACCAACAATTTAACAAGGCACCTAAAGCACTTTGAAAAACAGCAACAAGCTAAACCTCAATCCAGTAGATGAAAACAAATACTTAAAATTAAATCAGAATTAAATGAATTATGGGAGTGGAGAGAAAGAGGCCTAGATGACCTAGAGCTGGGATCTCAATGTGAACTTAATTTTACTGTGGGAAGCCAGCCCCAATGATGCAATAGCTTACAACTTTGATTACTCTCTCTCATGCTATAAAGCCTATTCCAGGTCCACTGCCACTGAGCATGGTGTCCATTCTGGGATTCAGATTGACTGCTGGAAGTTCCCAGGGGAAGAAAAGAGTGTGAAAACCACAGGACTAAAGCTCAGAAAAGACTCATGTCATCACTTCTTACCTGTCATTTGTCAAATAAACAGTTTTTCAGGACAGGAGAACTGTTAGGGGAGAATATGGGATGAATCTGTACTTCTTGTGGTCTGGCAATAGCTTCTCAGAATGTTTGCAAGAGGAAATAAGACTCTACATCTGCCAAATAAAGGAAAAGACACACACCTGCCACAGCAGTGCCACAGAAGGACAAATGGGAAAACTCATCCAGGCTCAGAGCAAAGCAACAGGATGGGTTGTTCAGGCTTGGGAGAATGTTATCTTCATTTTCAAAATACAGAAAGGGAGGCAAGAGGAGAGTTGGTGTGTTTCTGAAGTCTGATGTGTAAATTACAATTGACACTGAGCAGAAACCAGAATCCATGACTCAAATTCAATTCATGATTTGTAAACCCCTTGACTATACTAATATCTAAAACTCTTCTGCTAACTGGATGACATTGGACATGTTTCTTAGAGTTTCCATGTGTTTTTTTTATGTAAACAGCTAAAAATATTGGCGTTTTCTAGAATTAAAGAATATACCTTTTGTAAAGAGTTATGCACAGAACATGAAACAAGAATTCCATGAATTCTGAAGTTCTTTATGCATTTTTTCTTTAAATTATTATTGGAAGAATCACAATAGTGAAATTATTCACATTCTTAACATTCCAGAAAACATTATCTGAATACATTTGAGAAGAATTTCTACAACAGTCTTGTAATATATGGGTTTTTAATATGTTATTTGTTTCTCTCGTCTTATTCATGTGTTTAAGAGTTCTTTATATATTGTGAATAAAAGCTATTTGTTAAGGAAAAAAATAAATGAATTAGAGTCCAAAAAATATAGACAGAAACAAAAAAGAGTGGGTTCTTTGAAAAAAATTAACAAAATTGACAGGCCTTTAGCAAATCTTATCAGAAAAAGAAGAGAACACACCCAAACACACAAACTCAGATATGAGAATGGAAACATCACCACAGAAACAACCAATATTCAGAACATTATAAGGGAATACTTCTCAGAACTTTATTTTAATAAACCAAAATGATGAAATCAATTTAACAGAGCCATATCAAGTATCAAAATAGAAATAGCAATAAGAGACCTCCCACCCAAGAAAATCCCAGTACAGGATGGATTTACAGATGAATTCCACAAGTCCTTCAAAGCAGAACTCACACCAATATTCCTCCAACACTGCAATGAAATTGAAAGTGAAAGTTCACTACCAAATTCTTTCTATGAAGCCATCATAACTCTCATCCCCAAAACAGGCAGGGACTCATGAAAGAAAGAGAACTATAGACCCATTTCTTTGATGAACATCGGTGCAAAACTTCTCAACAAAATTTTGGCAAATTGACTTCAACAACATATCATATGATTATCTCAATAGATGCAGAAAAAGCATTTGACAAAATCCAACACTGCTTTGTGATGAAAGCTGTGGAAAAACTAGAAATCCATGGAACATAACTCAGTATAATAAAGGCTGTGTGTGACAAACCTATAGCCAGCATTATACTTAATGGCAAAAAGCTAAAGCCATTTCCTCTAACCTTAAGAATGAGAAAAGGATGTCCACTCGCTTCACTCCTCTGCAATTGACTATTAGAATTTCTAGCTAGAGCAATAAGACAAGATGAAAGCATAAAGGGGATCCAAATAAGGAAAGAGGAAGTAAAACTCTCCCTCTTTGCAGTGGACACGATCTTGTACTTAAAGCACCTCATGGACTCCGCTCCCAAGTTACTGGAGCTGATCTGAAACATTGGCAAAGTAACAGGGTATAAAATTAACCCTCAAAAATCAATGAATTTTTTGTGTGTCAATTACAAGAAGAGCACAACTGAAATCAGGAAAGCAATTCCTTTGTAATAGCCTACAAAAAATAAAATACCTATGGGTTTACATAATTAAGAATTTAAGGACATGTATGAAGAAAATTTAAAACCTTGAAAAAGTAAATTAAAGCAGAACTAAGGAAGTGGGAAAACCTCCCATGATCCTGGATTGGGAAGATAAGCATCGTGAAAATGGCAATACTGCCAATGGCTATCTACAAATTCAATGCCATATCTATCAATATCCCAACCTCATTCTTCAAAGAGACTACAGAAGCAATCTAAAAATTCTGAAGACCCAGAAATAAACCCACAGACCTAGCCACCTAATCTTCAATAAGGGAGCTAAAAATTAAAATGGAAGAAACACAGCCTCTTCAGTAAATGGTGCTGGCAAAATCGGATAAACACCCATAGAAAATGAAAGCTATATCCGTATATATCATCCTCACCAGAGTCAACTCTAAATGGATCAAAGACCTTGAAGTCAAAGGAGTCACACTGAAAACATTGCAGGAAGAAATAGAACAAATCAAACACAACAAATCAAAGAAAGGTTAGACAGATGGGATTGCATGAAACTTCAGAGCTTCTGCATTGCAAAAGACATAGCTAGCAAGATCAATAGAAAGCCCACGGATTGGGAGAAGATCTTCACTAGCAATTCAACCAACAAGGGTCTCATATCTAAAATATACTTAGAACTCAAAAAATTAGGGGCTGGGAAGGTGGTTCAGTGGTAGAGTGCTTGCCTCGCATGTATGAGGCCATGGGCTCAATTCCTGAGAGCCATATAAGCAGAAAAAGCCTGAAGTGGTGCCATACACAAGTGGTAGAGTGCTAGCTGTGAGCTGAAGAGCTGAAGGACAGCGCCCAGGTCCCAAGTTCAAGCCCCACAACTGACAAAAAAATAATAAAAAAATCTAATACCCCAACAACAAATCCTCAAAGGAACAACTGCTCAATTGATAAGTGGGCTAAAGACTTAAAGAGAGTCTTCCTTGAATAGGAATAAGAATTGCCAATAGACATATGAAGAAATGTTCAACTGTTCTAGCCATAAAATAAATGCAAATCAAAACAACATGGAGATTCCACCTCACCCTGATTAAAATGGCTATATTCAGGAAATCTAATAACAGCTGCTGGTGAGGATGTGACCAGAAGGGAACCTTACTGCATTGTTGGTGGGTGTGTAAAATTGTTCAACCACTTTGGAAAGCAGTATGAAGGATCCTCAAAAGACTCCACATAGAGCATGACCCAGCATTTACTAAAATGATCACAAGCAAGGGTATACTAAAGCTTCCAGCACAACTAGTTTATCGTAGCATTATTCACCATAGCTAAGATATGGAACCAACCCAGATACCCGTCAGTAGGTGAATGGATCAAAAAAATGTGGTATATAAATACAATGGAATTCTATACCTCCATTAGAAGAATAACATTGTCCCATTTGTTAGGAAATGGAAAGACTGGAAAAAATTTATATTAAGTAAAATAAGCCATTCCCAAAGAAACATAGGTCCCATGGCTTCCCTAATCTGCAATAAGTAGTATAGGCCTAGGACAAGCAGAAAAAGTAAAAACTTATATACATATGACCATATAAGATGGCACTAATCGAAATGAACCCCAAGATAGGGACACAAGAGGTTTTATCTTTGTTGCTGTTGTTTTTAATATACTTATGGTGTACTGTGTGATTTTTTTGTTTCTTTTGTATGTTCTTCCCCCAAGTTTTAACCCCTGTTTTCAATGCATTTGATTCTGGTGCCCTGCCATCTTGTATATACATTTTTCTAATTTAGGAAGGGGAAGGAAAATAACAAAAAGCTGAAATAAGGATACAGGTTGACCCATTGTAACAATGAGAACTTTACAACTTGGGGGAGTAGGGGTGGGAAGAAGGTGGGGAAGTAGGGGAAGTGGGGAGGGAAGGATGGTAGGGGAAAAACAAAGGATGGGGTAACAATGCTGTATAGGAAATGTACTCAGTACCTTACTCAGGTAACTGTAACCCTTCTGTAAGTATCTTTATAATAAAAAAAACATTAAAATATTTTTAAAAATAGTAAAAGTAGTATTGTGGTGTGAGGCAGGCCTGGATCAAAACACAGGACCCTACCGAAAAATAACTAAATCAAAACAAGAATTGTGGAATATTTCAAAAGATAGAGCATTTGTCTAGCAAACACAAGTCCCTGAGTTCAAATCCTAGTACTGCCAAATTTTCAGTTTAAAAAGACATAATATCCATTAAAGAAATGGACAAATAGTTGAATGCTTCATATAAATATATACAAATAATGATACAAATTATACAAAAAATTATTGTTATCACAACTTTAGGCATCTATAAGCTATAGCATTCCAGTTTCCACTTCTTAAGTGGCTCAAGTGGCAGCTTTAATGCTAATAAGGCCTGAGAACATCAAGTGATAAAGAGACTATGAAACAATTGGAACAAAAATGTGTGGCTTGTAGGTGTGGCCTTGTTGGAAGGATGTTCAGTTTCTTATAAAGTAAAATATAATTACTATATGTATCCAGTGGGGAAATAGGTAGATATTTAAGTATGTAGCTATTTTAGAAAAGGAAAGCATGTTTCAAAAAGAAAAACTTCATGTAAATGTGTATAGTAGATTCATTTGTAATTGTGCTAAATACTAGTGAATGAAAAAAATAATTGTAACATATCTGCATAATTAAACAATGAATGAATAAAACAATAAATGACCATGAGCTACTGAAATAGGTTTGGACATCATGACTATCATTACTTTATGAAAAGAAATGCTTTATGAAATGAAATCCAACTGAATAAACTACACATATGTGTGAGAACATTTTATGTCTTCAATGTAGTGGCACATAATTGTAATTATTTGTGCAAGTAATCAAAATGAACTCACAAAAAAATGAAAGTAGTAGAGAAGATTTTGAAGCTGCCTAACCCCAAAATGAAACTATCTGAGGTAATGACTGTGACTACTATGCTGATCTGATTATTACTCACTGAGAATTGTAATGAAATGCTAACTTTACAATTCTTATGTCATTTAAAAATAAATATTTTTAGGGCTGGGAAGGTGGCTCAGTGGTAGAGCGCTTGCCTTGCATGACTGAGACCCTGGGTTCGATTCCTGAGTACCACATAAGCAAAAAGAAAAAAGCCAGAAGTGGCACTGTGGCTCAAGTAGTAGAGTACTAGCCTTGAGCTGAATTGCTGAGGGACAGCACCCAGGCCAAGAGTTCAGGCCCCATGACCGGACCCCCCCCCAGAAAAAAGAAAGCAACAAAAATAAATATTTTTAAAAGTAAAATTTACTTGTAAATTATACCTCAGTATATTGAAACCTGTATCTCATTTTAAAACATAGGTTCGCAGGAAAGGAATCTATCTCTGAAGATAATATAAATGATGAAAACCTAAGTAATCAGCATTGTTTTATAACTCTGTTCCATGAGTTTGGCTTTTCTTTCATGTTTCCTCAATATATGGGATCTGCCCATATGTTTATTCTGTTTCTAAACCTATAGTGACATTAGTAGCAACTTTCTTCATGAATCCTTAAGGAAAATAGTTTAAATTTCTTAATGTCAAAAATTCCTCATGGATATATCAATATTGAATGAATATACAGATCTTCAGCATGCTATTTGGTCACTTTTCAATGTCATAAAAGCCTGTGTTGTCTCCATAAGCAGTATTTCCAACTGCAAAATGCTGGTCTGACATCAAAACTTCTGGAAAGCACTAGAGAATTACTGCTGAAATAACCAGTACTTTTAGTCATTATTGCTTATATTATTTCATGCATAAAGGTAGCCTGGAAAATCCACATTATGCTAATGTGTGGGCTGCAGATGAAATTTAATTTTGTCAGACGTAATATTTTATCCTGTAAGCAAAAAATGAATTTAATCAAACAATATTTATTCCACACAGGAAACGCATTCTATTGAGCATATTTTAGGCACTTAACATTGTGATATGCCAAACCCAGAATTTAATGTTATGTATAGTCAATTTCTAAAACAAAAAAATTACATTAAAATAAAAGTCCACTGTTTGTTATCACTTAGTTAAAAAGAGAACCCAATATATTGAAATCACAACTAAAAATATGACTTTCTCTGGAATTAAATCATATCTAACATTTGCATTCTAAGCTGATATTATCTCTGATATCTTAATATGACAAAACAGGCTATTTACAACTAAATCACAGTTGTTTGCAGAGCAACAAAGAGAATGTACATAATACATTAATATGTGTGCTTAATGTCTATTGAGGTTTTTTTTTCTCCTATGCTTCTTTGCAGTTCAAAACACAAATAATGCTGGGCTGTAGCTCAGAGGTAGAGCAACTATCTAGCATGAACAAGGCTCTGGGTTCAAATCCTAGCACTGCAAAAACAAAATAGCAACAACTCAAAGAAAAACAGAAATAAATTTCATCTTTTAGCCTAAATGTTAAAGATTCTAAGCTCTGCTTTCAGTTGTACATATTCAATTCTGCCTTCAAATAGAATTTTCTAAACCATAAATTGTTTCATGTGGCGTACACAGGGGTTGACATTTTGGATGATTAAGGAGTTGAACTTTGTTCAGAATTTTTTTTTAAATCTCTGAATAATGTGACATTCACATTATTCTTATGTTTGTTTTCTTTCCTGAATTATTTAGAACAGTTGTAAAGTAAAATACATTCACATAATAAACATGTGGATCTGATTCAAATGTTTAACTTACTTTGACATTTTAATTGTATTAATAAGGGACTAGATGAATGAGAAAAGTTCAGAGCAAATTAGAGTTTCTGTGTCTCTGAGCTTAGAAAGGATGGAGTATACACATTGCAAACAAGCATCTTGAGTTTCAGATTTATATTTTGGATCTTGCAACAAGTTGAGGACCATTTACATATATACATATATGTGTGTGTGTATATATATGTATATATACATATGAATATATGTATATATATATACATATACATACACAGAATATATACGTATATATGTGTATATATATATATATATATATTCTGTGTAGCTACAATGTAGAAAATCTCTATTTTCCAGCATATTTATGTTTACTTCCATTCTGTCAGCTGTCCTCTCCATTTGTGATGTGCATCACAGAAAACACTCCCTTGATTCTCTATTTGAAGAAAACTTGTGGAGGAAAAGCGCATTAAAATTTTAGGGCTGAGTGCTGGTGACTCATGCCTGTAATCCTAGCTACTCAGGAGGCTGAGATCTAAGGATCACAGTTCAAAGCCAGCCCAAGCAGGAAAGTCCTGAGTTTCTTATCGCTAACTAACCACCAGAAAACCAGAGGTGGTGATGTTGCTCAAGTGGTAGAGCACGTACGTGCCTTGAGCTAAAGAACTTAGGGACAGCACCCAGGCCCAGAGTTCAAACCTCATGACTGACAAAGAAAAAAAAATTAGTCTTGAGCATGGATTTTTCATGGATGTCATTTATTTTCACTCTTGCTTTCTTTGTCTGTTCCTAGAATTCTAATATTTTACCCTCTTAATTGTATTTTTGAGCTTTTTATCCCTTATAGCTGATTTATATATATATATATATATATACCTCATACATTATTTATATACCTCATACCTTATATATATATACCTCATCGGTACCAGTATATTCAACAATAACTGGTCATCAGTTTTATCTGCTTACTGTATTACTTTAAATGAGTCCATATTTCTTCTAAGAGACACTGACCTCCCACCTAGGTATCTGATCTTTCATGGAAATTTGAAAATGCTGCAACAAGTATTCCTCAAGGGAAAATTTCAAAACTCAAATATTTTCTACAAATCAAATTCTTGCTATAAACAAGTATGACTCTCTCATAACATTTTGGACACAAATTAACTACCCAGGTCAAATTTAGATTTCGTTACAAATATTTTTCTTGAAAAACAAATAAACGTATATGATATACAAATATGAGTATATATTATATTATTTAAAATAGAAGGCTGGGGCTGTAGCTCATTCTTGGCTTATGTGTGCAAAGGCCCTAGGTTTGATGTATAACACCACAATAACTAAATAAGGCAGTGTGATAGAGTATTAGGCTACTCTCACTTAACCTTCTCAGGATACATCCAGATTATCATTTGCTTTGGAAGATCCTACATATGAATTTTTCCTTTCTTGGTTGAAAAAAAGAGAAAACTTTCACTTTTTCACTTAAAGGAAACACTTTTTGGCTTTTCTTTGGTAATTCTGAACTGTCACTATCACTATTCTGTACTTTGGGATAACTATAAAATAAATAAAAAGTATTAAACAGGAACACTTCAATACCTCAATTGTTAATCTCATAATTGGGATGACAACTAAATGACTCATAGGACAGTAGCATGTAGAGTGTGAATGTGTTCAACAAAGGAACTTATCATACTAAGGTAGGACAAAACAAAGGCAGGAGAATTCAACGTGTTACTCAGAATGCCACACTATGTAAAACTCATGCACTATTTATTTCTGGGGTTTTCCATGCAATATTCTCAGATCCTTATTCATCTTGGGTATCTAAGAAATTGAAAAGCAAAACTATGGATAGATTCAGACTATTGGGTCATAATGCTTTGAAGACAAGAAACAAGACAAAGAGAAGTTAAGTAATTGTTACAAAGACTCAGCTGTTAATTAGTGGAATTAAATATAAAACCAAAAAAGTCTGGTTCTTAATTGGTGTTCTGAATCTCTAAACTACTACCTCCAAATTATTAGCATTCATATTGTCAGTTTGCTTGAGTCAAGAGAGGGATGGAATCAACCTGATTTTGTTGCCTGCCATGAAGCCACGATGAATCAACACAGCTTTAGATTGGATGGCCTGATGGTCAGTTTAAAAGGCCCAGTGACGCATTTTCCTTCTAATTTCTTAGAAAATTGGTCAGGTACAGGTATAAATAAATATGCAGGTAAAAAGGTAGTTTCGTTGAAGTAGTTTCAAAGTGAAATCTACTATAACCAATCATGTTGTTCATGGAAATCTCCTCTGACTTAATTTGCTGTTCTAGTTCCTCCTTCTCATTTGAACTGTTTACTTCATTTTGTTTTATTGCTTGCTCCATACCTTGGTATATTGATCTTGTCTCCCAGCCCTAGTATCAAATATAAATATATAAATACAGCATTCATAACCACATTATCACATCGAATCAGTATATACTGCTTTAAAAGATTCACTTTTAAAATATGAATTTAAAATATCTATGACATTTGTTGTGAAAGATGCCTATATCCCTGCTAAAATCTATAGTGAATCAGATAATGTCTTGTCTGTAAGCCTAATGAAATCCTGACTTAGTTTGCAGTAGTAAAATTCTGAAACACAGAGCTGTGTTATGATGCCATCATCTATATGTAGTCTGTTTCTTGTTTTCCTTCATGATAGCTATGATTTTATGGGATGAAGGGTTGAGGTTGAACTGCTATTTGTTGACATCCAGTTTTTCATGGTAGGACATCTAACACCTGTCAGGAAAAAAGTCTCACTTTTAAAGCATGTAAGTGACTTTATACAAGTAATTATTTAGGATCATTCCACCCAACCTCTTCACTGCCATCTGCATGTTACTGTCAGTTCTAAGAATTGAGTAAAACTATACAAGTTATAGGAGAAAATACTGCATTGTATACAAGGTAGATGCCTAGCATTGTCCAGCATAATCTGAAATTATGAATGCATTTCTTTGCAAAACACTGGAGCACATAAAGGATTAAGATAATAACATGACCCATAAGTCAAAGATAGCCAGAACTGTCATGTGTATGTCAAGATATTTCAGATCAGAACAAATATACCTCAACACACATTCATTTTCCTTCCTTTACTCACCTAAAAACAGACTGAAAATGCTGGATTTACTGAAAGAATGGAAAGACTTTATGACAATGGTTTTACAGATATTGAGGGTAGATTTTCCCAATTTGTTTTCTAAAATGTAAATGAATAAAAGCTTCACTTGCACTTTCATATGTGTGTGCACTTATTTGTGTGTGTCTATGTATAAATCTGTGTATGTGTGGGTATGTGTGTGTCTGTGTGTGCTTAGCTGAAGTCATTTGAATGTGTTTCACTATAGCCTTATAAAAAACTGTAAGTAGGAGCTAAATCCCAGTTGTTTTTACACCTGGTATGTCAGACCACCAGACTTGGAGATGTGTGGCTAGTGAGATATAGCCCCTCTGCTGAGATGAATACCACTGAAGGCCAAGGTTAAGGAAAAAAAGAAAAAGCTACAAATCTTTCTTTTTCATTCCAAGCAGCTTTTATGGTGCAAATGGGACCCAGTAGACTATATAAACAGGAGGCAGCCCCAAGATGCCATCCTTTCTGGCTGAAGGGAGCTACCTAATTAAGGCTGAAGACACCATTCAGACCGCAATGAATTCGTTTAAGCAGGAACACTACATGCAGTTGCCAGGTGAGTCCTTGTCTTTTAAGTGTTCAAAGTCAAACTACTAAGGCTCACTTTTTTCCTCCCTGAGGTTCCCACATGCATTTTTTCATCCTCATTTTGTTTTGTTTTATATTTTGTTCACAGGCCTGCATGGAGCAGCTGGTACCAAAGACCTCTGATTTTGAGAAGGCAGTCTACTGCTGTCCCAGATACTCACTGCCTTTGTGATTAAGTTGATGCCCCAAATGATTAGAGAGCAGTGCCTCTGCAAATGTCTCGTATAATTTTCTCTGGCTGAACACAACTCCACATTACCACCTAATAAATAAAAGCCCATCAATGGCAGCAATAACAATAGCAAGTGATACACAGTAGATAGTGGGATTGGTTTGGCAAGGAACTAAGAGTGTGAACACTTGTCAATGCAAAGGAATGTAATCCTGAGTAGAAGGAAGAGCTGGAGATTCTAAAAGGAAAAGTAGTGTCTCTCAACAGTCTAAATAAGTTCTTCCTGAGAAAGCAGAAATAAAGTGTGCACATATAAATACACAGCAACAGGTACAAACATAGCCACAAATACCTAACTGCCACCACCGCCACCAAATAATCCATCTGAAATAATTAGAGGGATGTGAAGACAAACAAAAATAATGAGGGGTGTGAAAACAAATGCCTTATTCTCTCTGTCTCGGATTCCAATTTGGTGAGAAAGTTTAATCATTTTTGTGTCATTTAATTATCTGTGTATTTATAGAAGAATTTTCCAAACATTGTATTGTATTGCATTTTTATAGACCTAGACATCTTATATGAGCTGATAAAAGGTATTGCCCATGGGAAAATGAGCATTGAAATGGCCTTGGAGGTAAGTCTTCGGTAATTGAGGGCTGCTTTTAGATAAGTGGCTATTCTTTTACTGCACTTACCTGGGTCCTTGCTTTTCCAGACACTTATCTTGCCATTCTTGCTCAGGTTTTTAACATTATGACCTAGGCCATCAGATATTGACTTGATGTTCCCTATTTAAACTACTAAGCACTTGATTCATAACCTTGACCATGCCATAAGCCTTTATTGAACATCACTCTTAAAAAAAAAACCTGTCACTTAAATCTTTCAAGCTGTTTGAGTGCTGGAACTCTCTGCTAAAAGTATCAGCAGTGGTGACAGCGTGTGTCTATGGTGGCTTTGGCCACCACAGATACATTTGGCAATGGACAACTCACATGTACCTCTAATTTTCTGAAGCCTGGAATGTTTACTGCAAATGGCTTTTCTTCATATTGTTATTTTCAATCCTTATTTTTCACTATATAAAGGGTACAATAAATAATAGCAGCAATATTTACTGAATCTCTACAATATTCCAGGCAGTATTTGTATACATTTTTTCATTAAGGAAATATCATGAACATCATTAGCATCATTTTGATAACTTTTTGATCTCTATAGGGTGGAATCTGTCTTTGCAAATTTGTTGTAAACTAGGAAAACATAGCACATACTATTTTGTATTTTCTTTAAATTCAGAATTTAAAAATTAGGTAAACATCTGTTATACATTATATGCAAGCATTGGGTTTTGTTTTCATACTTGAATGTACCCCCATCAACTTAGCTTCATCTACCACACTCCCATATTGCCCTCCCCCTCTTTAAATGATTTTAATAGGTTTCATTATTTGATGTTCGTACATGCATATAAAGAACTTCCAGTATTTTCTCCCTTATTCCCTCTCTCTCTCAGCCTCACAACGTTCACTGATACCTATATACATCAAAGTTGGCTTTCCTTTCTTGTCCAGTAACTTGTACTTTAATTGCATTATGAGGGTTCATACGTGCATATATTATGTTTTAGTCAGTATAATCCTATTGCTCTACTTTATTTTAAAAATTATTGTCCCTGCCTTTATCTTTTCTCTTTTCCATTATTTTTGCTTTCTTATTATTATCTTTAGGGAATTTTCATTTAATAAAGCACTTTATGAATATAGTACATCTTGATCCATTGATAAACTTTTCTCTATCCTCCTCTTAAGATCTGCTCATTTCCAGGTTGTTTGATTTATATTTCATGTTTTCTTTATTTACAAAGGTATATATTTGGCTCTAATTTTGAAATCATAACTCATGCTTTTCTGTATTCTCAATTCATTTCTCACTACTTCATAGAAATTCTAAGAATTTATATAGTCATTATTGTTAAAATTTTGGACCTCCATAATTTTTCTATAATTATTTCATTTTAGTTTCATTCTTCTCTAAGTGTACAATCTTTATTCTTTTGTAATAAATGTGTTTAGTATTTTTGTGACAAAATCATTAAATCATTAAATTAGTCACCTTAAAAAGAGGTTGGTAAGGTGGAGTTGTGTATGCTTGTAGCTCCAGTTACTTGAGAAGTAGAAATTGTTTTCTAAGATGTGGGAAATTTTTCAACCATCTTTTCTTCTTTCTTTCTTTCTGCTTTCTTTCTTTTTCTTTTTCTTTTTTTTAGATCAGTCATGGGACTTGAAATCAGGGCACTGTCTCTGAGCTCTACAGTTCAAGGCGAGCACTCTACCACTTGAGCCATGGTGCCACTTCCAGTTTTCTGGTGGTTAATTGGAGATAACAGTCTCACGGACTTTCTTGCCAGGGTGTCTTTGAGCCAAAATCCTCAGATCTCAGCCTCCTGAGTAGCTAGGATTACAGGCATGAGCCACCAGCACCCAGCTCAACCATCTTTTTTGTTTGTTTGTTTTTTAACTATGATTAAGTGATTACAAAATTTCCCAAATTTCACAGTATTGTGGGATAGTGATGCTCAGTTAAAGTCACAAACACATTCCAACTTTCCTGGAGCAAATTGTCTATTTTGGTCTATAACATTTATGAGTTCTATGAGCTTTGCTATACAGTTATTTCTTCCACATTGGGTGGCATGTACATTTCTTTTGTTTTGCATAGTATCAGCTGTTCCCTCTTTCCCATTTGTTCCCTCCCTCCCATAGCTGCCATTAAGTTGCTTAGTTCATTTTGGTCAATGTCTTGTACAGCTAATGGATCCTGCTGTTGTATATTTTCCCCTGATTCCCTCTAGTTCTGTGTCGTCTTCCTGATTCCCCTCTGGTGTACACATATATACCATACATATGATCAGCATCATGGGGTTATTTAGTAGTGGTTTGACCAGATGAGTGGAAGTTCTTTGTTTCTTAAGTCCTGTTAATTTTGTTGTATCACCTAACATTTTGGATTTAACATCCACTTACCATGTACCGTTTGTCTCTTTGCTCTTGGCTTACCTCGCTCAACATGATTTCTTCTAGCTCCATCCATTCCCTGCAAATGTCATTATTTTGTTATTTCTAATGGCTGCATAGTATTCCATTGTGAATAGATACCACAATTTTTGGATCCATCCATCTGTGGTGTGACGTCTGGGTTGTTTCCATATCCTACCTATTTTAAACAGTGCTGCAATAAACATGGAGGTGCACGTGTCCTTGTATACTGGTTCCTGTTGTTCAGGATAGATGCCTAGAAGTGGTATGACTGAGTCATAAAGGTGGTCAATATTTAGCTTTCTGAGGACCCTCCAGACTGCTTTCCAAAGTCTCAACCATCTTTTGATTCAAATATTGTTTATCTACCATTTATCCTAAGTTGTATCTTCAGGTATGAATGTTTATTCACAACTTACTGCAGAAGTAAGGCTTTTAGAACTATAAAGTCTTCATCTGCTTTGCATTGCATATCTCTATCTCACAGCTTGATAAACTGAACCTATGAATTTTGAGAAGTTTAACTGAAGTCACATTGCTAGTGGTATGATTAGAAACAGATTTCAACATCCTGTGTCCAGTCTATAAAGTTAGAACCAAGAGAATGTGAGCTACTATTGGGCTATAAAGCAATAGCTAATCTCATATATACATCAAATTATTTGAGCCAAAGCAGAGGAGAAGTAAAATAGAGTATAGTTCTGTCGCGACCGCCTCGACCCGCAAGGATGACGCAACAACAGGTCCTTCTTTCAGACGGTTTATTCAGGACCTTGTTTACAGCTTCTTTTCTCCTACTTCTCTCCTGCCCGCTTCTTCCTTCTTCCTGCTTCTCCTCGTTTCTCCTTGTTTCTCCTTGTTTCTCCTTCCCATCCGCCCCCGCGCTCCAGTTATAAGCCTCCTGGATGGCCAATCCTGAAGCGCCACCTGGCATATACTGATAGGACTGCAAACATGGAAGCAAACTAGGAGCCAAGTCATAGCCATATAAGGAGTTGTTTTTTACAGAGAGCACTCGT